>NC_056729.1:925871535-926091535 GCF_019279795.1 Protopterus annectens
TCCCTGTGGTCACGTGGGTTTCCTCTGGGTGCACCGGTTTCCTCCCACATCCCAAAGACATGCTGTAGGTGGATTGGACACTCTAAATTGTCCCTAGGTATGAATCCGTGCATGTGCGTGCCTTCTGTGGAAGGTTGGGCACTGGGCTGGCAACTCAACACCATAAAACTCCACTGCCAATCATGAGCAGACAGATGATCTGCTGTGGCGACCCCTAACCGGGAAAAGCCGAAAGAAGAAGAAGGTGAGCGTAGTACAGGGTACAGATGAGGATTTGCCACAGTACATGCAAATGGAAGAGAGTGGGGATAATGCCATGGTCACACTCATTTGTAGTATAGTGACACACACAGCAGCCATCTCACCTCCATGCATACACTAGTCAGGAACGTACCGGACTCAAGCAGGAAATAGTGATGGACTGGGGCAAGGACAGTCTACAATCCAGACACATGGGAGCATAATAAGTCACACACCATGTCATTCTCAAAAACGTACAGGAAAATGTGGGGGAGGGGGACATAACACAAGAGAAAACAAACAGGAAAATGTGATGGAGGGGGACATAACACAAAAGAAAACAATCAGGTGTCATCAGCTTTCATATACACATAGTAGAACCTCTCATTCGAGGTCTCGGTTATGCAGCACAATGAAATCAATCTCTGTAGGATCACCTGCATCAAGTAGGTCACGTCATCACAGCAAGTCACCATCATTCTTACACGCTAGCACTTGCTGACAATCATGGGCACCATCACCTACATTAACCTCAGGGGACATTGTATATGACACATTTCACTTACTGTAAGTCAGGGTGGACACTGTAACTATTGAAAATGTTACATGTGGCAATTCATCAGCATGTGTTTCACTAGGCTAATGTTACTGATTAAAACAAAAATGAGGGGGGAATCTGCAAGCTGCAATGTAGATCCGTATTAAGGACCTATTCAGTAGCATGTTTTTAATTTAAGTAATGCTAATGCTTACAACAGGGAAGATGAAAAAAAAAGGATTAGGAGGAAACCCGTAGACTGCAAGGTAGAACAGGGTACTAATCAAGCAGCGTGTATTTAACTTAAGTAACGCTGTTTGCAATAAAATGAAACAAAACATAATAATAACAAAAAAAATGAAAATGTGGAAGGGAGCCGCACACTACAATACAGAGCACTATTAAGGGTATAACACTCAAGGGGAATGAATGATTATAGGAGAGACAAATCCTGCACTGCTGTCACTTTGGCTTCAGCAGTGCCCAAATTACGTTTACTATTACTTCTGATGACACAAGGGTTGCTGTCTATGACAGAATAAATGAATATGATGTGCAATGCCTTAACAAAAAAGAACAGTATGTGTTATTCATCAGAGAAGAAGTACAGAAATGTTAGAATATAAAACCAGAAATGTTATACAATGTTCCTTTCTGGTCAAAGGGAGCACCTCCTGAAAATTGGAAGGTGGAATAGGGAAAGCAATGGTGGAATAGATACACTTCTTCAAGCTGCTCAGTGACAAGCTTTGTCTGGGAAAAGGCGGTGCACCTGTCTTTGGCATCTCCTGTAGGGTTCTGTAAAGCTGTCATCTACAAGGGCTTGAGTGGATAGCCTGCACCATCTGGAAAATCCAAGAAAAGAAAAGGGGACTCAACAAGGGAAGGGTGTTTTAATACTAAGCAATACATCAACTAATGTATAACTAATTACATAATTATTGTAAAAATTTCCACTTACCAGCAAGGTGAACATGGGACACACTACCATGCAGGAAGAGGTGGTAGAGTTAGCCTGTGTGCTACACATGAGAATCCTGGGCACTGCAAGGATGTTGAGCTGCCATATTGATGATGCACCCCGTGCATCACACACTACCTGGCATTTGATGGAATGGCAACCCTTTCTATTTCAGTAATGATCCCTCCAAGTTACTAATGGGGCCCTAATGGCAACATGGGTGCAATCTGTCACACCAAGTCCCTCAGGGAAATGTGCCACCCCATAGAAGGCAGGTTTGATTTTGGCTTGGTCCTGCAGTGACACTGCCAGATAAATATACTGTCTCACATGTGCCAAGAGTATGTCAAGGAACTTCTGAAGTATCTTTAAGGCAGAAGCCTGAAATATGCCCAACGTGTTCCCAGTCTGTCTTTGGAAAGTTTTCATGGCAAGTAGATTGAGGACTACACATACCTTAGTATCCACATATATAGGAAAGTCATGCATCCCCCCAGTTTCCATCTGCCAGCCATACTTACTAACTATACCCTTAAAATATATTTGTCCACCCTAGCTCTATCAAGAATTATTTTTCATTATCAATATTATAATGGGTTATTCTTTGTCTTTATCTTCACCTTCTTATCCAGCAAGCACCGCTGAATACAAATGGTTTTAGCTCAGCCAAGAAAAGCACCACACACAGAGAAATCACAAGACTGGCAGCAGCAGCAGGCATCTTTACCAAATGCAAAGTAGATATGTAGGTATAAAAGGTGGGACTTCACCTCTATAACACCTATGCACACGGCATGGAAAAGCACTATGAATCACAAAGAGGTGGGAAGGAGGCTTATTGGCACAAGACGTTCTACTCCTGCTCTTATTTAAATCCCATTATCTCTTCATTTGCATACATTCATTCAAAGCTACTGCAAATGAGCATAACTGACTTTTATGAACCTCTGTCTCTCTCTCTCTCTCTCTCTCTATATATATATATATATATACACATATATATGTGTGTATATGTTTGTGTGCGTGTGTGTGTGTGTCTGTATAACTCTCAGATGCTTAAACATTTTATATCATACTGTATTATGCTAACCCTCTAGTTGTCAAAAAAGATGTGTGGGAATTGCCATACACATTTTTGGACCTTACACTGTGTGTATGCACATATACATGTATGTATGTGTGTATGTATGTATGTATGTATGTATGTATGCATTTATTGATTGATTGATCTGTATTTCTTAACCAAGTTAGAGAACTGATCCATATGAGCCCTTTTCCGACTCAGTCCAAGACCAACATCTGGCTAAATGGCTTGCTCATAAGACAGCAATGTACTTGCAAACCATCATATGGAGGTAGTTATGCCAGGAAAAAGTAAAACAGTGCATCAATGCATGCAGCTATACATAGTGACCCACCTAGCCCCTGACTCTTGCTTTCTTTGAAACATATGGCAATCTGCCAAGGAAATATTCCAATGAAACAATATTTTATTTATTAATGAATTAATTTTATTTATTTATTTATGCATTTATTTATTTATTGCATTTGTTAACCAGGAATCCGACTGGGCAAATACCCATTTTCAGTCTTATACAATGGTAACACTTATGAAAGAAGCAAGAGAGATTGAGAGAGTGTAGAAGAAGAAACAGGTCAGTAAAATATTGAAAGTAAGATGTAGAAATTCAAGAGAAATAGAAAGTTAACAGTGTGTACAAATAATAGATAGGTAACTTTTGTTATCAAATAAATATTCCAACAGTTGATTAGAAGTACTATACTCATATACAATTGAGGATTTCTTCAGGAGTAATAAGAGTAAGAACGAGTCTGAAAATAAAGTGTGGAGAGAGAAGGTGTTAACCTGGATATGTACATGTGCAGAGTTATATATTATTAAATTAAGTTTTGAGTAGTATTTTAAAACTGGATGTGTTTGGTATTGATTTGATTAATTCTGGTAGCATATTCCACATTTTTGCTACATGGCTAGAATAAAGTGAATCTCCAGCAGTATTTTTTGTTTTGGTAACTTTTAGTAAGGTTTTTTTGGTAGAGCAAAGTGAATGATACCTCATCCACTGTGTTCTGTAGTTTTTCTGTGATTTTTTTACTACTTTTCATTGTAAAAACACAGTTTTGGGGTTGTAAACATGAAAACTGTCGTGACAGATTTTTTTTTTATTTTTTATTTATTTTTTTTTGTTTTATTTTTGCAAAGCACTGATATTTTTTCTGAGCTGTTAATTACTTAGTGTTTAAAACACACTAATACACATGGATGGATATTTGTTAGTAATATTAGATAAATGTATTTTTATATTTATAGTGTTCTAGTTAGATTATGTTTATGGTTTGATAGCTATGTGTTTTTTCTTGATTTTAGTTCTTGTCACAGACCTGATGAAGGCTTTATTGCATTAGGTAGCTAAAAGCTGTTTTACTTAAAAGTCTTTTATGTGTATTTTATGCTTTTCTTAATACCTGATTTTGGAATGTGAGTTGAAATAGATAGGTAGTGTTTTCCTTAACTAGGATTTGGTTTGATCTAATCAGTAGTAGTGTGTGGGGGTGGGTACCTGTTGTTCTAAAATGCACTTTTACAGCCCAGTTTATACTGTTTGCCTTGAATAGGCTGGTTTAAAATTAAAGACTACTTACATTTTCCACACCTACTTTTAAGTATATAAAAGCTGATATGCTTAACATTGTTAAAATATTTCTGATGTTTTGTTACTGGGGATCTCTTGTCTGTGATGAATAAAGACTTGTTGCTTTGGAACACTACCTGGGTGTCATGATTTTTGAAAGTTATTGTGACTAAGTTCATCAATGAAGTTTTAAGACCACTAATTTCTTTGTTTTTTTATCCTGCTTAGCTTCTGGAACATTCTAGTGTTTGTTAACAACATTTGTGCACACCCTGAATGTATCCTATGTGGATTTTGGAATTGTACTTGTTAGACTTCATGTACCTAAATGCTTTGGTGCTGGACCAATTTTATTTATTTATTTATTTTATTTTACATTAGTTTACCGGGATGGTCCACTGGGCTGAAAAAGAGCCCCTTTTCAGTGGAGGACTGAGGAGAAAAGCTCCATATCAACAAGAGCAAACAAATAAGCTCCACCTTTACAAGAACAGACAATAAAGTGTCACAATTAAATACAGCATTGGTACACATCAATAAACATAAAACTTCTAGTAAAAGTGTCAAGTATAATTTACAACTTAGGGAAACATGCTCCACATTCACAAAAACTTGCAATCAAAATGTCTCAGGTAGATACAGCATAGGAAGCATGTCAATTACAAAAAATTCAATGTACAATATCTGGCAGAGTTACAACTTAGTAAGCATAGTTAAAGTTTTGCTGAGTAGCTAAAAAAAGTTCAACTAGACAGGGAATTAACCATTTTACATCCATTTGGGTCGAGCAAGTACGTAACAAGGTCTTTGCTATTAAACAGTAATAAACAGTAGTAGTACAGAATAGAAGAGACATGCAATATGAAATGACAGAGGAGGGGAAAAACTGGCAGTGTGAATCTAAGTGGATACAATATGAACTTTAGAGCAGTATTGCAGTGGAGTCTAGTAATAGACTAGAAATAGTACTGTAGAGTAGGTGAGTAAACTGTGGAAGCTTGTCAGTAATATAGAGAGAAAGAGGGGAGGGGGTTATAGGGAGATACAGTGGGTGGGATAGAAAAAAAGGAGAGAGAGGGTGAAAAGCTATTAGAAAAATTCATAAGGCCTAATGTAAGAGAACGAGGGTGAAAATAGAGCTAGGAGAGGAAGGATAGATCATCCAGGCTTGGTACAGGAGCAGAGCCACTTGTTGGTAAGGTGATTTTTCAGTAGTGTTTTAAACTTTAGTGTGTTGGCGTTAATAATTGTTTGGGTTATGTAGTTACGGATTCTACATATCTTGCTTGATATATGGGAGTCTCCGTAGTAATTGTTGGACTTGGTTACTTCAAGAAGTTTGTTGGTTGTTCTTAGGGATCTTTAGCTAATGTAGAGATTGATAAGGTATTTTAAAGCTGGGCAGTTGTTAGGATGATGAAAAACATTATGTGTGAAATTCAGCTGGTTGTAAGTTAGTAGGTTTGGTAGTTCCAGCCATTTTAGTTAGTGCAGTGAGTTGCAATGGTGTGATTTGTTAGGGAGTCCAGTGACAAACTTTGCTATTTTACTGTAGAAGATTCCAGCTTATTTAAGTCTGTTTTCCTAAGATAAGTGAATATAGTGAGAAGCAAAGAAGGAAGGAGAGTAAATGGGTATTGGCTATGGATTTTCTGCTGGTGTTAGTGAGGAAAGATTTGACTCTATAGAGTGAGCCTAGTCTGATGTGTACCTTTTTGATGTAGTAGCTAGATGTTTATCAAATCTAAGATTTTTGTTGATGGTAACACCAATGAGTTTGGTGTATTCAACAGGTTCTATTTTAGTGTTATTAACAGAGTGGATGATGAAGGCTGGATGTAGATGGTGTGTTTTTTTGTCAGTGAAGAGCATGAGTTTAGTTTTGGTAGGGTTAAGGATAAGTCAGGAGATAAATTTTTCAATATCAAGAAAGGCTTTTTGGCTGGTTTGTAGAGTTCAGAAAATGAGTGAACTAAGCATATAAGAGAGGAGTCGTCTGCTTATTGGACTATGGTTGCATGTTTGGAAGCTGAGTGGAGTTTGTTGGTGAAAATGATGAACAGTAGTGGTCTGAGTATGGACCCTTGTGGTACACCAACAGAAACAGGCAGTAGAGGAGAGAGTTCATCTTGCCACTTTACTGCCTGCTGTCTGTCAGACAGGTAGCTTTGAAACCAGTGAAGGGCTGTCTAGGAAAGGTTTAAGGAGGCTAGCTCATTGAGAAGTTTTTGATGTGAAACAGTACCAAAAGCTTTGGACACATCAAGAAAGATGCTGGATGCAAGTTGTCAAGAATTTCAGATTTGTTTGATTGAGTTGGCAAAGTTGGCAAGTGAGGCAACGGTGATGTGTTTAGGTCTACAGCCATGCTGGGATGTGGCTAGGAGGTTATTTTCTGTTAGGTAATTGAGTAGTTGTGAGTGCATCCATTTTTCAAGGATTTTTGCTATAGGGGGATGTATAGCTATTGGACAGTCGTTTGTGAAATCTGTGGATGTACCTCCATTATGCAGCGGGATGATGTAAGACTTTCCACAGCTTAGGGATATACTGTTCTGTTATAGATCGATGAATTAGGGGGAATATAGGGTAGGAGATGGTAGCTGATGCTATTTTGAGGAATTCATTGGGGAGCCAGTCAGCTGCAAGTGATGATGGCTTTAATTTGCATAGAGGTTTCTTTATGATATTGGTTTGGATTGGTTTTATAGTAAAGGAGTTATGGTTGTCTACAGTGTGTGTAGGTATGGATAGTGGAGCAACAGATTCAAGTTTTACAAGTGATAGGATAGAATTAATAAAATGAGAGTTGAACTGGGATGCAATGTTTATGGTAGTTTCTATTGTGAATGAGGCTGGGGTAGTGCTATGACCTGATTTTTGTCACTGGCTGATGGCTTTCCAAAATTACTGGGGGTTATTGTGGTGTTTATCTTGCATAGTTGTGTGGTAGTTTTTTTTTTTTTGTCCTGACTAATTTCTGTTTTTTTTTTTTTTTTGTTTTGTTTTTTTTTTGCAGTCTTGAGAATTTGGCTATATTTATGGAGAATTGACTCATTTTTTTGTCTCTTGGTATTGGGTACCTTTGTCTCTTAGTTTCAGGAGTTTTATGGTGTTATTGGCATGGTATTCCAAAAGACTTGCTCTTATTGTAAGTGACCATTCATACAGCAGGCTGAGAGCCGGTGTTTTGGAATCTAGCCCCCTGTATAGGCTTGTTTATATGTAGGTCTTACACTGAAGTCATTTATTACACTGAAAGCACATCTTTCGGAATCAGGGCAGACTTACACTGACAGCACCTCTTTTGGAATCTGGCCCACTGAATTTTTTTGGGAAGTATGAAGCTTGAAAATTTAAAGGTTACCTGGCCCTAATAAGGGTTATCTGGTCTTAATAATATGAGGGTTATTTGACCTTAATTATATGAGAATAAGCTGGCCCTAATAATATGAAGATTAGCTTGTCTGAATAATATGAGGTTTAGTTGGCTCTAATAAGGATAAACTGGTCTTAATAATGTGAGGGTTATTTGGCCCTAATAATATGAAGGTAAACTGGCCCTAATAATATGAAGGCTGGCTGGTCTGAATAATAATATGAGAGTTAGCTGATCCTAATACTATGAGGGTTAGTTGGCCCAATTAATATGGCGGTGAACTGGCCCTAATAATACAGAAGTAAGCTGGTTCTTAACATTATTAACATATTGTACATTTGTTTATATGCTTAATGTTTTATACATTCTTACTTAGTGCTTAATCTATTGGTGTTTAAATAAATTTGAATTTGATAATATTCAAAGAGCCAAAAAAATGCTGAGGAAATGGAAAAGACCTTACCGATAATGACAAAAAATCTGCTGAGCATCCCCTATTTTGTAAACATTTTTGGTTCATTGAACATTTTTATCCTTGAGTTGAATTGTAAAGTGCTTTTGACTGCTTTTTTATGTTAAAGTTCAAGATGAATATTGAATTTCTCGTCAAGTATAACACAAAAGGAGTTGACTGAGAGCACCTGGTGATGTCACTTAGTTTGTCTTTCTCTTAGTCATCTAGTTCCGAAGAAAAAGTTTGTGTCTTGGGATAGCCACAGAATGCTGAGGTCCAATCGTGTAGCCCTTAGGTAGGCACAGTAATAGTAATGGTGAAATTGTAAGTCTTTTGAAGGCAATATTCTATGCGAGTGTTGGGATTACTTTTATTCCATGAAACAGTTTCTAGAAATTGATGATATACTGAATTAAGAAGAGAGTCATAAGAATATAATTTTTTTTAATCCCTGCCCCGAGTCCTTGTTCTACTAGTGATAAACAGTCAGCCTATTTTTTTTTGGAGTCATGCGAGCCAGAATGAGAGCCCTATGCCCCATTTGTTCCTTCTCTGGAATCCCAATCAGCCAAACTTCTACCTGTCGAGATCTGGGTGGTAGGGAGCTTGGGTATATATTCTTACATAGAAATTAGAACCAGACTAACATAGATGGAAAGGACATGATTTAACATTTGGTGAGGCTAAAAACAGGTGATATTAAAATGTATCTCTTACCTGAAATTGGTACACAGTTTGCTGAATATAATAGTGTCTAAGGAGCTGTAAATAGTTGCAGCAAATGTTTTGGACATCATTTGTCACACAGTGCCAGTCATAGTAGAATTGTAGACAGATATAGAAGTAACATTCTTGCTCCCACTTCATAGTCACTGTACACCCTCTGGGAGGTAATGCAAGTTTCAGATGTAATTTCTTTTGTTACACCCCCACCACCCCTAAAAGTGAAGCAGTTCTTTTATAAAAGTATGCTTCCTGATAGCTGATTTATAGCTGACAAATAGCTGAGGGATGAAATTACTTTGATATGCAACTGCAAAAAGAGATATCGGCATACTGGTATGATACCCATGCTTTTCATCTGCTGAACGTAAAGTGGTTATGAGTAAGGATTTAAAAATTATAGTGTACAGTCAGGATACATTCAGTTCTAGAAAAACTGTGTGAGAGTAAAAAAAAAAAAAAGAACAGGACGCACCAAGGAAAGTACTGTATATACAAAACCAGGTTAATAAATGAAATGACCCGAAGAAATGTTAAGCAGTAGTCCTTCATTAAGCATTTCTCTATGCAAGGTGTAAATTGGTAGTGGCAGGTGACATAAGAAATGCATGGGCTCAGTCTGCAATATTAGAAAATATAAAATATCTAAGACCTTTAAGGGATGTCTTACGCAGGAAACTATTACATAGTAGTTATATAGCAAAGAAAAGGAAGGAACTAAAACATTAGAAGGTTGAAGACAGGTGGAATGCATATGGATAATCAAATGGAGATTCAGTTCAATAAGGTGCCAAGGACAATTAAGACGCTGTAAGATTAATAGAAGAGAAAAAGATAAATGGAGTCATAAAAGGTAACTTATAATGAAGACCAGTCCTCAGACAGAGCAACAGGAAACTATGTCAAGCAGAAAAAAAATTATGCAATATCTAAGTGCCTGTGTCCAGGAGCATGAAGACCACTGTCTCAAAGTCAGGGACTCTAGCATTTTGTCTCTCATATGTGCTGTTACTTGAACTCAAATATGAGTTCAGACATGGTGTGATATCCATGTGGAGAGAATAAAAAAGAGAGAAAGAGAGAGAGAGAGAGTGCAGCAGCTGTGGGGATTGAGTTGTAAGTGATGGGGGTGAAGATTAGGATTTCAAGCAGTAAATGGGCTGGAGATTTAGGTTTAGGGAGTGGAAGGGGAGTTTAGAGTTATGGAGGTGATGTGCAATTTTACATTTAGAGAGTGATCAGGGTTCTGGGAGGGGGTAATAGAGTGTTAGGGTTAATGAGCAAGAGCTTGGGTTAGGAAATGGGCGACAGTTTTAGGGTTACAGTTAGGGTTCTGATAGGGCTATATATTTTAAAATGTTGAGAGCTAAGTGATTGAATAACACCAGGATAGTGGGAGTTAGGGCTTTTGCCTTTTAGAACAAGTGGCAATGAGCAAGCGTGTCATGAGCTGCTTTCACATGAGCACTTATAATAGACCCCAGTAGGAATTACGCAGGCATATGCCACTCAGATTGTTTTACTCCTTTCAAGGCCAGAGCTGCACAAGCATAGTTCAGCATAAAATAATATAAGCAATATTAAAAAGGTCCTGCAGTTTCCCACCTTAATATAGTATAGACACTTTTACAATCACAGCTTTGAGGTGACAGATTTCTAGCATCTGAGGTCCCATGAGTGATATACCTTACAACGTAACCAACGTTAACTGAATAAGGGAATGAACTGAAGAAAATAGGTGTCTGCATTTTCTTACTGTAAAGTAGAAGGAAATGTTAGTCAAACTTGATTCAGTGATCTTGAGAGGAAAGGACCCCTATGTGTTTTCTACCTTGATTTCTACAAGGTCCTTGACTTGGTCCTTCATTAGAGGCTGATAGGAAGACTGGAGAGTTGGAGACAGTGTGAAGGCTGAGAAAGGAGACTGCTGCAGGGCTGAGTGGTAAAACAGATGAACGAGGAATAGTGCTAGGAATTAGGAAATTTTCAAGGGAAGTTCCACAAGGGCCAGTCTTGGCTCAAATACTCGTTAGTGTGATTAGTTCATACATATCTAGACAGAACAAGATTAGCTTCTTAGCTGATGACACCATGACAGCTGAAGCAATGGATAGTGGGAAGATGTGTATAGAGAAAAATTTAGAAAGGCTGACACAAGTTGATGGTTGAATTCAGTGCCAACAAATACAAACTACTGCAAGAGCGAAAAGAATCCGCAGAGGAATTCAAGAGGTCATAGGAAGGGGAGAACGGGGAAGGAGGAATGTAGGGATGAAGGGAAGGTAGCAGGTCAAAAGCATTTAAAACACAGGCTGGATATATCTAGTCTTTCATTCTGCTATCAAGCAAATGTAAAGTAAAGCAGCCAGGGAAAACATGAAGGGATGCACTTCAATTAGTAACCAACTTTGAAAGGAAAACAACATGTACTGTAAAACTGATACTGTGATTGGATGGGGTTTATATTCTCTTATTATTTTGTGTCAATAAAATATGACTGTTTGTCAGGGGATAAAGTAAGACTACCTGTTTCCTCTGTTTGGATGTGTGAACCCTGACAGGAATATGTGGAAAGAATTTCCTTTAATATCGGTGCATAAACAAGGATTGCTTATTAGAGTCCTATGATGTGTGCTCAGTTCAAGGGACAATAGAAACTGAAACTTCAGACTCTCTAATCTCTTAATCCATGTATCTCGGAGAGAATTCATACTCGGAGGGACCACTGACAGTATTACTTGCTTTCTTAAAAAAAAATCTTATCTTATCAGGATAAGTCAATTTTGCTTTCCACTTATAAAATTGTTATTCATCAGGCAGTATGTCTTAATGCAGGATCTTGAGGTGAAGTCCCAGTAGACGAAACATGTTTATGCTTATAGTCAGACTTTTCTATGCCTGAGTAGTGATAAATATGGGTACACTGTCTGTCAGAGAATGAGACAACAGATAACCATCTTCTGTTCTTATACACATGTAGTGATTGAATAGGTGTATTATTTTTTGTCTAGGAAGCATTTGAAACTATTTCTTCTTGAGTCTTATTCACACAGTAAAATATGTGAAGGATGTGCCTCACTTAGTTTTTTCTTGCAGGAGTGAATACTTGTAGTCTCATCCAAAGGATGGTGTACTAGCCCCCTCCCCACTTTACTGCACTGCACTGTCAGTATTGGAAAATAAATCCAATTACCTGGTGTGGGAATAAACCCACAGCCATCTGCACCAAAGGTGAATGTGAGTCTGATATGCATATATGTATGTGTGTGTGTCTGTGTGTCTGTGTGTGTGTGTGTGTGTGTGTGTGTGTGTGTGTGTGTGTGTGTGTGTGTGTGTGTGTGTGTGTGTGTGTGTGTCTGTGTGTGTGTATTTTATATATATATATATATGTATATATATATATATATATATATATATATATATATATATATATATATATAGTTTCACTTCAGAATCTCGAAATACTGAAATATTGAACTTCAGTAGCTCAAGACTGAAGTGTCGAAATTGCACTTGCATGAAAGTGCAGATCCTCGAGTGCGGAAATGCCAAATGCAGAAAAGTCGAATCCGCGGTTGTGGAGTTGTATACGTGACATTCCATGTATTCGTGATGTGCTGTGTGGTATGCTGATGTAGCTGGAGGTTCTGATAAGTGATGTTTTACTAGAGGTTTTGGGTAGGGATTTTTGTGTGTGTGAGTATGTTTGGAGTTTTGAGGTGTAGGTTAGGGTAAGTAGGTAAGATTGTGAGCAAATAAGTGTTTAGAGTGGTGGTATTTGTACATATGTGATGTGTGTTTGTACAAGGGGAGTGTAGAATGTGTGGTGGTGATTTTTGTCTATTTGTGTTTTTAGTGCAACCTCGGAGTTAGCATATATATAAGTAGACGGGCTTGCTTCCCCTGCTTATATGTAGGGTAAGCCCATGTGTTTGTTTTGTTGTGTGTGTGTGTTTTGTTGGTTTGTAGTGTAGGGAGGAAGGTGTATGGGTGCTTGTTTGTGTGTGGAGCGTGTATGTGGGTAGTCACGATTTTGAATTTCAAGCTTTCGGGTTTCGGATTTTTAAGTATATGTGTGTGTGTGTATATATATATATATATATATATATATATATATATATATATATATATATGGTTTACTATCACATGTTCGTTCTTCTTTTAGACGAACAAACTGTGTGCGAAAACCAGATAGCAAAACTGTTAGGGCAATCACCACAGTGTCAAAGCTGACAACAGCGAATGGCCGCCATTGTCAGCTCCAGCATTGCAGTGCAGATTGCACTATAGTGGGGATGGGGAAATGTACCCTTACCCTCACTGTAGTGTGATCTCGGAGTTTGTATACATAAGTAGGGGGGTGTGGGGAGCACAGCCCCCCACATGGGAGGTGCAGGGGAGCTTGCCCCCCTGCAAAAAGCAGTTGTAGTATGTTGTGTGGGTAGGAGCATTTCAGTGTAGCTGACTTTTTCGAAATTTGACTGCATTGAAATGCTCAGTTTGACATTTACACTGTTCGGTGTACAGATTTCCGAACATTTGGTTTGGACATCTGTACATTCAAACTATGTTATGTAGAACATGTGATAGTAAACCTATCTATATATATATATATATATATATATATATATATATGTTCATACGTTGGTACTAGGTTATTGGCACTACGGCCTATACAAGCCTAGCCATAACAATTCCCTGGATATTTCTTCCCACAATATTTACTTCCCTGGACCCTTGTATAGCAGGGTGACTGATGTGATCTCTGGGGTGAATTTCCTCTCTCCCATCCAAGCATCAAGGTTCCTTTTGAAGAGGACAAAGGATAGGTATAAATATATATATATATATATATATATATATATATATATATATATATATATATATATATATATATATATTTATGGGATGCGTACGGATCCCCGAACGGCAACATCACCGAAACAGATTCGGCCAGGCATACTTGCGCAAAAGTGCTTTTCACCGAAGAAGCACTTTCGTGTAAGTATTCCTGTTGCGGAGATCGCACTACAGTGGGGATAAGGTAAAATTCCCTTTTCCCACTGTAATGTGACTTCGTAGTGAGAATATTAAAGTAGGGGTGCAGGGGGGGCTTGCAAAAACATAAATGTATTTTTTTTTTTAACACACTTTAACAAACGCGCTTTTTCGGTGAAAGGGCTTTCGTTAAAGTGTGTTCAGTGATTGTGGATTCAGACTATTGAACTTTTGTTCAATAGTCCTAGATCCATATATATATATATATATATATATATATATATATATATATATATATATATATATATATATATATATATATATATATACGTGTGTATATATACACACACACACACATACACACACACAAACACATAAAATACCTTTTTACTTATAAGATGCAATAATTAAATATGTTAACTGGGTAGGTGGACTGATCCAAGAACATTTTTTCAGCTACAAACCAGGCCAAAGGCAAAGTATAACAACAAAACACAAGAGACAAATATAGGTAAAATAATAAAAAGTATAAGCAAAATCAAAAATGACCAATATGTAGGCTGACAATTACCCTTAAGAAACAAGAAACAAAAATAACAAGGGAGCAGCAAAATAACATGAGATCACCCAAGATAAAGCTTGGTAAATTTATACGATTATAATAAAAATAAGCCATTTTAGTAAGCATTGTATTATTTGGATGTATTAGTAAAAAGGAAACAAAATACTTAAAGAAGTAAATAGTGAGTTGTATAAAAGTATATGTCAGAAAGAGAATAAAACTGTAAAGTTGCAAGTTAGGAAGAGTCAGACTAGTAAGAGGGCTATGTGGGTATAAGATAAGAGAGAGAGAGATTCACTAGGGGTCTTCACAATTGTGTATAAAGTGCGTATGTGAGAGGCCTTGTTGAAATGCGTGAGAATGATAGTGAAAAGGGAGAAAAACTACCCCCACAAGGAGTATGAAAAGGAAATGAGTAAATAAACAGGGGCAGGAGGAGGGAGAGGGCAGAGGTTGGAGGAATTATTATATTAGGAGTTGCGTATATTACAAGTGTGGAAAGAGAACATACGTGAGGTTAAGCTAGTGACAATATTATGCTTGTTTTTCAATGAAAATGAAGTTAAATTCTGAGCAGTGAAGGGGGTTAAAATGAACTGGAAAACCTCTGGCATCATCTGTGAAGCAATGGCAGATGCTCAGTTTATCTGAGTGATTTCTTGGAATTTACCAGAATGTCTTGCACATCATTTCTCTTCTCACATCTTTAGATAACTTGTTCCATTTCACTAGGACATGCTTACTAAACTTCTTTTTGTCAACAAGTTTCTTAAAATGAGGTCTGTATAAGGTAAAGGTACCATGGGATGTATCTTGAAGGTCATAGGCAAATGCGATAAGTCTTAGCTTGTTATACAAAAAAAGGCAGCATCTGCTGTTGATCCGTATATATATATATATATATATATATATATATATATATATATATATTGAGCAAGAAGGAAGGACAGTATCTCTGGTATTTATTGGGAAGCATTTGGGATTCTTGAGGAAAGAGAGTGATGCTGTCTGAGGGGAGCTAGTGTAAACAAATGGCATATTTTATTTATGGTAATTTGCAGCAAGTCCACTTTTTTTTTTTTTTTTGCAGTGTGTAAGGCAATAAGAAGAAGAGCATATTTCAGTCTTGGCACCTTCAGTTAAGACTGCCGTAGTGTCAGGGGGTGAGATGGTTCGATACTGAACAGCATGCTTTTAATCTTACGAGAACTTTATTTATGGTGCGTTCGATATATAGTGTGACGTTTAATGTAGGATCAAAGTACAGACCTAGGTTTGTTTGAGGAATGTTGTTATTATTTCTGTCAGTTACATCGATAGTTTGATAAGCCTTTAGTTTTTGCAAGGTCCCAAAGAGTATGCCTGCAGATTTTTATGGATACAAGATATTAGTACATTGTGCATGTTAATGTTTGCATTATTATTAATGTAATGATATTAATAAACTATCTTGCAGCTTTATTGGTTCATAGAGGCTTCTTCCTTATATACGGCCATTACTCCAATGATTCTTTCTGGACTTCAGTGTGTTCAATTCCACTCATTTTTCAAGAATAAAATACATAGTACACAGAGTGACTGTGGGCATTGTTTGGAACCGAAATTCAGTTATGTAGACAAACCAAGACACTGTAAGGATTCATAGTATAGCCTTATGACATATTATTATGTAAGATAGTTCAGTATACACAAGTCATATGATATTACTGGTGTACAGGTAAGAGGAATGTTGTATAGCTGGTTGCCCAATTTGCCTCTATAAAGTTTTTCATGAACATCTGTAACACACACACACACATGCTCAGGGCTAGGCTCAAGCAGTAAATATTTTGTGTGAAGTTTCTGCACTACGTCTATATTTATTTTTATAGCTGTTTAGCACAATAATTATGAGGGTGCTGATGACTATCACCTGTTTGTGTATAATATGCATTTTGGCATTGCTATTAGAAAACAGGTTGTTGGAGTGCAAAATGTGTGTGACAGGGTCATATGGAGATGCAGGAAAGTAAGCTGTGATTGAGAATAGAGACAGAAAGAGAAGATGATGGCATTCACATTTCAGAAGGTATGTTAGTGTGTTAGTGTAGCAATCACAGTACAAATGGTAAGAAGGAGAGGAAAGGCGAGTTGGACCTGATAAGTTAAGGAAAGAGAAGGAAAGGCGAGTTGGACCTGATAAGTTAAGGAAAGAGAAGGAAAAGAGAAGTGACTATATACAGTGAGGGTTCTGACAGAATAAATGCATCAAGTAGGGATAAATACGAAGCAAAATAAGACGCAAAAAAAATAGTACATGAATGGAAAAGTGGAGAAGTTGGAACATTGGTAGAATTGGGAATGAATGGGTAGCATATGCTCTGTTTGGAGGATGGGGCAGAATATGAAATGTTATATGAAAACAAACCTGGGGTAGACTATGAGAAGTAGGATGAGATGGTAGAAGCAAGGTGTCATGGGATGATGTCAGGAAAAAGAAACAAAGGAGACTCGAGTGACATAATGAGGAGAGAGAGGGATAAGGAAGCTAAGGATAGGCTGAGAGGAAGAGCATGAGTCTTGGAGTAGAAACAGGTGTCGTATGAAATCTCGAAAATATATAAACAAAAGTAAATGCCGTGGGACCAATGTACAGTACGCAGATAAGGTTAGTAATGATGAAACATCAAACAGCAAAAAAAGCAAAGGAATTGTAGGTGCCAGAGGTGTAGAAAACAAAGGACTGAGTAACAAACACATGTGAATGATATTTATGAGGGCCAGTAGATAACTGGAACAACCCATAGTCACTTCAGAATGGATGTAAATGGAGATCATGTCAGAGAACAAGGAAATTCTGAAAAATGATGATGAGCAAAAAAAAGGAAGAATTGTCACAGGTGGAAAAGAGTTAGGTGAAGGAGAAGAGGTGTATGTGTAAAATGTGGCATAAAGTTTGTTATGAGGCTGCTGAATGCAATAAGGGAAGGAGACAGAGTCAGGTGAAGATAGTGAGCATGTAGGAGGTTTTGGGGTAGCAGGAGGGAATACGTCAGCAGGACAAGGGGAATGTGGGAGTAGAAAAAAGAAAAATGTAGGAAGTAGGCAAAAGGAAAGGGAAAGTACAAATTTTATCATGAAGAAAGCAGGAAAATAGAGATCAGGTTGTTGAAAAGCAAAATATGGATGCATAAGAGATATGAGTTTGTAAGGGTCTGAGCAAAGGAGCGTAAGTGTGTGTGTGTGTGTGTGTGTGTGTGTGTGTGTGTGTGTGTGTGTGTGTGTGTGTGTGTGTGTTTGTTTGTGTGTGTATATGTGTAAGTGTGGCTTTGAGAGTGTATGTCACAGTTGTAATGTATAAGTCTAGCTTATATCTATGTATTTAAAGGATTACTGACAAAGTCTGTTTAATGTTAAGGGTTATATTATTAAACAGAAAGTTTTAGGGAAAAATGCTGGTGAGGACACAGCAGATTGGATATGTGGGTTTTAACTGTCACATGCTAGTGTAAGTCATGGACCACTATATATGAGTACTTATTACAATGTAGATAAGAGTTTGGCTGTTTAATGCTGACATATTTGGATGTAGACAAATTATTTTTAATACAACATTTTGCAGATGAAATTGATGGTTTCTGGCATGCTGTTTGGAGTTCAGCTGTTAGAATGATGCTGAGCAGTGTGCATAACACATTTAAAATTATTTTGCCAATGTGTGTATGATTTGTTGAGGGTGCAAGGAAATACACAACACTGTTCAGGTATAGAGGAAGTGCTGATTTTTCAAAGGTGGGTAAAGGAAAGATTTAATGGATATGAATAAAGAGTAGGTTATTTCATTTTTGAAACAATCAGTATAGCTAACCACAGTTCCTAGCCCAGGATCATGGTCCTTACTTGCAGAGATGCATCTTCTCCCAGATGGTCTTTTACTCAGAAAAGGTGTAGGCTTTATTTTACCCTGTGCATTTCTAGTAAGTATGACTGTGTACATGGTTAACATGAGTAGGGGACATATGGTAGCAGCAGATACCTTGAGACAGCCAAGAATTCTGGGATGCCAGCTTCCAGAAAATAACATATTAATGTTGTACTGTAAAGCAATGATATGATGGCCCCCAAAAGTTCATAAGATGGCTGCCTTGCACCTCTGTTGAGAGTGATGTTTAATGTTGTGAGTTCTGTTTACTGCTCACCGCTGTATTCGGTCCTTAAGATGGCTGCCTTGCACCTCTGTTGAGAGTAATGTTTAATGTTGTGAGTTCTGTTTACTGCTCACCGCTGTATTCAGGTCCTTAAGATGGCTGCTTTGCACCTCTGTTGAGAGTGATGTTTAATGTTGTGAGTTCTGTTTATTGCTCACCACATTATTCAGGTTCTTAAGATGACTGCCTTGCACCTCTGTTACGAGTGATGTTTACTGTTTACTGCTCACCGCTGTATTCAGGTCCTATGGCTGCCTTCCACCTCTGTTGAGAATGATGTTTAACGTAATTTCTGGTTACTGTTCACTGCTGTACTCACCTTAAAGTAACTAGTCAGATGGGCAGCTTCTTTGAGTTGCAGCAATGACAGTGCTCGTTGCCCCTCACTAAGATGTAATGAAAACAGATTGCAAATATTATGTAAGATGACAGAAACAAAGTAAAGATGAGATAGGAAATGGGTAAAAATCAGTAACAGTATAACAGACTTTAATGATTGAAGTTCCACAAACCAAGATTGCTGTTTTTTTTTTTTAATTTAGTTTTGATTTAAGACTGGATGCATCACCAGTTAGAGGGTGAGTGGGCTGTCCAAGAAAGTTTTTTAGCCACAAACCATGCCAAAGGCAAAGTATAACAACAAAACGTTAGGGACAAATACGGGTAAGATAATAAGACTGTGCCCCTTAATTTAAAGGAGGAAAAGGGAACATCACTTTTAATAACAAGGCATTAAAGGCTTGTCAGGGTATATGCAGACCTGAAGTGGATTAATGTGCAGTGCAGTAAAAGAGAGAAAGTAGGAAAACTGTGCACGGAAAACTAAGCCTCTAAGCCTACTGCCCAGTGATAAGTATCAAAATAAGAGAAAATGTCATCACTAAATACATCTACATTGAAAGGTATATAGACATAAATATGGTTCTAATCTGTGCTATATGCAGAGGCATTGCGAAATAGGTCAGGTGGAGCACAAGTATGACAAACCAAAGTTGGAATCTTTATTTACTTATTGAATTTGTTGACTTGGTAATCCCACGGAATCAAAGTTCTTTTATTTGATTATAGCAAGCTCAGATGCTCATAAGCCTAGTACTTATTATACAACAGGAACGTCTTATTGTAACATTTGTTAATATCTGTTATGTACTTCACAGATAACGATTCTAGTTGTCTACTGATGTACTATGTTCTTCATCTGTAAATATGTTGTAAGTAATTGCTATGTAAATTGTTAATCGCTATGTAATCCAATGTAACTACTGTATGTTTATTTTAACTGTGGAGCTTTTCTCCCCGGGCCTCCGCTGAAAATGTACCTACGTTCAGTCGGACACTCCCGGTCAACAAATATAAATAAATAAATTTGTCTATTTATTTACCTTTTGCTGACAGGATTAGTCCCTCTAGGCCGACAACTTCTTTTCAGGAAAGACCTGAGATGGCTTTCATACTAATTAGGGGAAATTTGGTCAGGGCACAAAAGAACCTCCATTTACTCTTTGTAAGAAGCAAAATGGAGTATTTTTCATCCACCTGAGCTACCACCAACTCAGCAGATGGGAGTGACACCTTGATTTAACATCTCACGCAAGCTATGGCACACTCAGGAGTGCAACACTCCCTTTATGCAGTGCTGCAATGTCAGTAATGGAAAAACAAATCTAATCACTGAGGTGAGAATGGAACATACAGCCTTCTGATATTATTTATTATTTTATTATTTATTTATTTATTTACTGTTGCCTAGGCAAAAGGGCTCCACAGTGCCCTACCACCACCTGATGCCCACTTCCTGTTCTACCTACACCATCCAGATTACTTATTTTCTTCATTTCTCTCACAGTTTGTCTTACTCTTCAGTTTTTCCTGTATTTATTCAACACATTTTAAAGAAAACATTTATTTGCTGCAAAAAATAAACAAATAAATGCTGGAAATGCACCCCTGCTAGAGTAGCAACCTAGGCAGCCACCTAGTTGGCCTATGCCTAAGGCCAGCTGTGGGCCCAAGGTGGTACTCATACTGACTAGGAGAAATATGTCCAGGGCAGTGGGGAGCTTTCCCCTAGTCCTTTTGGTGTGAGACACTACATGGTGGCAAAGAACTGCTACTCTTCTCAGACACTTCCCACATAGTGGAGAATAGTTTCTATGGAGCCTGACAAAGAGATAACAGAGGCAGTTGTGACTAGTTTTGATGCTGAAGGATTTGAAACACAAGTCTTAATGCATTTAGTCCAGGAGGAAGAGATGAACTTTGGAGATAAGGGTGATTGAAGTACAATGGTAGAGTGAGTGCTACAGGAGCAAGAAATTTCTAGCAATACAGGTTAAAAGCTGGGGGAGAAAGAAATAAATATTGGGACTGAAGGTATAAATCTGAGCGTGTGTTCAGTTTGTGGAGAATAATTTTTAATGGCATTCAACTGCAACAGGGTGAAATGAGAATACTGAAAGGAGAATTACAGAGGCTTCTGCTGAAATTTTAAGTCAGGCAGTCAGAAGAAGAAGAATGAAGGAAGGAAGAGGGAAATACAAGATTGCAATGGTACACAGAACTGTCTCTGCAGTGAAAATGACCAGTGGTAAGAATCAGAACAACAAGGAATGAAACTATTAACACATATCACACTATGGAGAATATTATTTTTGCCACTGGGTTTTGATGTAAAAGACATAAGAACATTAATTCACTTAGATAATGAAGACTTTTGTGAAGTGACATTTGAAACCTATTGGTTAGCAGAACGTTTTATGAATGAAACATAGAGAGAGAGAGAGAGAGAGAGAAAACATGCTGCCATTGTGGAAAGACTTGTTTTTTAGAATTTAAACATGCAATTAAAAATAAAAATAATTGTACAGTTCATGGGTTCATAGGAGGTTACTAGGCTAGCAGACCTAGAGTCTTTACAAGCCTAGCCATGTTAATCCCAAGTATTCCAATTTGTTCTTTTTTGGGTAGTTGCAGAATGAATTTATGAATAGAGCTGGTCTGTGATTAGCACTGGCTATCCCTGTCATGAGGGACATGGGTTCCAACCCAGGGGTGAATTTACAGTCTCCCATCCAATTATCTAGGTTGCTTTGGCAGGGTAAGTGAAGAACTCTGTTTTACATGAATATGGAGTCTATTCCAGAGAAGCAGCAGTGTTTAGGAGACATATCTGTCCCTCCAGCATGATCTGTTAATGTCAAAAGCTAGGTTGAGATCCCTACAGTGAGTGACTCTTGAACCATTTGACTTGCAGATGTAAAGCATTTCCATTAGGGCAGGGTTGGAGATTGCCGTATAGGCTAGGCACAAGTCATATGTTAGCAGCCAATAAGATATAGAGTAAAGTGACAGGGCTTTCAGCCTGTCCATGTAGGTCATGGCTTGGAGTCACTATATTTTCTTAATGAGAAACCTCTGAGGTCTCTTCAGCTACTGCATGTGTTTAGTGAGGTACATGCAAAAGGGTGCATTATACTCTATTCATGGTCTGATGAGGGTCAAGTACAGTGTAGTTATAACATCCCTTGACCTGGATGATATGCTCTTGCTTATAAGGTGCACTACATAGAAGGCTTTCCTTACCACTGTGGAAACTTGGTGGTCAAATTCAGATTGCTGTCAACCTGTGTTCCCAAGTCCTGCACCACTGGGTTGGAACTCAGGGGGGTGTTGCCAGTATTGTAGTTTGTAGAGAATTCCAGTTTGCCAAAGGGAATAATAATGCATTTTTTTGCATTTAGTTTTAGGCCATGGCTTCAGCACCAATCATTTGTTTGTGTTAGCCCTTCTTGTAATAATGTTGACATCGTTGCTCCCAGTTTCAAATCATTAGCAAACATGGTGAGGGAAAGGCTGTCTACTTTGGCCTGGACTTCTGAGAAATAGTTGCCAAACAGTAAAGGGCCCAGCACAGAGCATTTGGTACTCCACTGGTGATGGGTCTACTGGTGGAGGTGGAGTCACCAATTTCGACAGAGTGTGTGCTGTCGGTAAGCCAATTGGCTCCCCATCTAGTAACATAAGGGTTAATCCTTATCTGGGAGAGTTTATCAATGATGCCAGAGTGAGAAATTGTGTCAAAAGCCTTGGCAAGGTCAAGATAGGCTGTGTATACTGTCTTACCTTTGTCCATGGCTTTGGTGACATTCTCAAAGAAATCTACCAGTTTTAATAAGCATTATCTACCCTTAACATAGCTAAACTAGGTTGGGTCCAGCATTTGGGGGTCACCTATGTCCTTGTTGATAAGGTCCATGGTAATTCTTTACATGGCCTTGCAGATGAGGCTGGTTAGACTAATGGGTCTGTAGTTCCCAGGGTCGATCATCAGAAGTAGATGAATATGATTTAAGAACTTTTTTCTATTTGTAGTAAAGTACATGATGTTAAGAAAGTGTATGATGAAAGAAAATATTTGGACAGGAGGGTGGAAAGTATGAGTAACAGTGAATGTAAGTGAGGGAAGGATATAGCATGTACCACATATAATAATGTTAAATGAAATAAAAGGCACTGTTTGATAATGGGGACAACCTAAAGCTTGTTTTTTGTTTTTTGAAGAAAGAACACTTTTGGTGTACAACTGTGGCAAAAGAAGATGTGAACAATGTGGAAGAGTGGGCACACCAGTAAGAATTGTAACCAGTACGTAGAAACTGTAGTGAATGTGAACATTTCTGGTGTAGAAACAAGAGTGAATGTGAACAGTTCTGGTGTGACTGCCCTTTGTTACAACAAGAAAGTGAAAATGAAGAAGAAAATAGCAGAGAAGAGGGACAATTAGTTGAAAATGCTACTGACGACATTTGGGAAGAATGATAGCAGGAGTTTCGTAGTGACTGAATGGCTTAAGAAATGAAGTATGGATGTGATACGTTTGTTGAACACAAGATATATGAAGATGGAAAAAAAAAAGAGTTGAGGCAATATGGGTGAGGAAGATTATATGGCCAATGGAAAATGAGACATGGTCAGGGATAAGGATTCTGATAATAAGTGATAAAATAAAAATATTAGTTGTGACTGTAGCAGTACCTTTTTTTAATTTCTCCAAGTCTTTTGGGTTTCTAATACCATGACGGGAATGGACCCCATTCCTAAGTCAAAATATAATTAAAGTTCATGAAATTAGTATTGTTTCAGTCTTTGATGTCTGCCAGTAGTGCTTCACAGCACCCGCAATGTGCCCAGTAATGACTCTTTCTGCAAGTTGTATGGAGTTACATGTATTAGTAACGTATCTAACTACGATTGTAAATTCTTTTTTATAAGACTTGTTGCTCCTACTACTCTTGGAACTATCTCAGTATCTTTCTTCTACATTGCTCTCATTTCTGCCTGCAGATCCTGATATTTTATGACTTTGTGTCTCTCTGTATGCAAGACACTGTTGTCACTGGGTATAGCGATTTCAGTGATCAATGTTACTCTTGTCTTCTTTTCTTGGAACACTATATCCGGTTTTCTATCATCTATCTTTTGAACTGTTGGTAATTGATGATCCCATGTGATGTAGACTTCTTTATTTTCTATGATGCTTTGTGGCTCATGTTTCCAGTGTTTTTTGGCCACTTCAGTACCATAATGTTTGCACAATTTCCAATGCAACAGTCTCATCACACTATTATGCCTTTCAGTATACAGTCCTTCTGCCATTAGTATGTTGCAACCAGCAACGAGGTATGCAACTGTTTTTAATTCAGTTTTACAAAACCTACATTTGTCTGTTTATCGCACATGTTCAATGGACTTTATAAACCAACGTGTACACAGCCCACTATCTTGGGCCACCAATATTAACCTTTCATCTCTTGGTTTGAATTCACCTCTCCTTAACCATTCCTGATAAACATGAGGTTCTTCCAGAAGTTTTCTATACTTGCAACTATATTTATGCTTTTTCCACATTTCTTGCCTTCTCATCTGGTCTTTCACCTTGTACTCTTTCTTTTGTTTTTTAGCACATTCAGTTGCTGTCTGATATTTATCTGTTTCTGGTTTGATTTCCATTCCTGCTTGACGCTGATAAGCTTCTGCTAGATTAAGCAAAGAAGTCATCTTAGATTTATTCTCCTCATGTTTCAAAACTTTCATTACGTTTGGGTCTTGTGTGGCCAGCAGGTATGTGTGGAGTGCCATGATTGCAGATCTATACATATAATCAATTTCAAGGTGGCCCATCCCTCCTTCAGAATGCAGAGTATATAATCTTGGTAAGTACTGATTTTTATAAATCATTTGGTGAGCATGAAGCATCCTTCTTGTTTTCCTGTCTAATCTATCCAACATGTTTTGGTGCCAGTTTATCACTCCAAAACTGTAAGTTAGGACAGGAAGAGCAAACTGGCTTATAGCCTGGATTTTGTTCCTAGATGTCAGTGCTGTTTTCAGGATTAATTTAAGTCTTCTTAAGTATTCCTTTCTAAGTTTTATTTGCATTTGTTCATGTTTTATTGTTGATCCTTCATCAGTTCCCAAATATTTATATACTCCTTCTTCCTCAAGTTCTTTTATATCACATTCTTGTCCCAGGCTGATGTTTTCTTGGTGTTGCAGTTTTCCTGATTTAAAAGTTGCTTTTGCACATTTATCAAAACCAAATGACATTCTTATATCATCTGAAAAAGTTTTGAGAACTTGCAGTTGTGCTTTCAGTTCCTCATCTGATGAACTGTACAGTTTTAAGTCATCGACAAAGAGAAGGTGAGAAGTTTTTATACTTTGTTGTTTTCTAGGAGCCAGATTATAGCCATGACCTAAGCTGTTGAGTAAACATCTTAATGGATTAAGGGCAAGGCAGAATAGTGATGGTGACAGAGAGTCAGCCGGGAATATCCCCCTTTGAATTTTTATTCCTGGGATAACAATTTGTCCTTTATCATGGCTTAATTGCAAAGTGGTTTGCCACTGTTTCATTGTCACTGTAATTTAATCGATCAGTGTGGGGCGTATCTTATACATTTTTAAGCACTCTTTTATCCATGAATGAGGGATACTATCAAATGCTTTTTTGTAGTCAATCCATGTCATACTTAGATTCTTTCCCTTTTATAGTTCTCCACTAAGACTTTATTTAACAGCAAATGATTCTTTGTTCCATATGACTTTCTTTTATTGTCCTTTTGTTGTACTGCCATAATTGAGTTTTCTTCTAAATGACTATAAACTCTGTCAGCATCAATTCCCATGTACAGTTTATACACTGTTGGAAGGCACGTTATTGGTCTATAATTTTCAGGGTAGCTTGCATGTTCACTCTTAAGTAGGAGCATTGTTTTTCTTGTTGTTAGCCAGGTTGGTGTCTGTTCTGGGTGCGCATATAAATAGTTCTTACTCATGGCTAAATCTTCGTGCAAAGTTATTAATACTTTTAACCAGAAGTTAGGTACTGCATCTGGGCCTGGGGTTTTCCAAATAAAGGCATTTCTTAACTTTGTTTCAATCTCTCTAGCTGCTACTTCATCCGATTTCAAATTCTGTACCTTTAAACTGCTTATTCTTTCTTTTACTTACAAGTACCTGTGTGAGTTGTAATATGTGATATGAGAAGAAGGAAAAGATGTGTCAAACTAATAATGATAATATGTCTGAAAGGAAAAAGATGTTTAAAGAAATAAATATGTATATAATGTTAAATATGTCAATAATTATGGTGGGAGATTTTAATTGTAACTTAAGGAAGGAAAAAGGAAAATAACATAATATATTAAGGTGATGAAAGAAAACAAACTTAGAAACAACGAACACCAAAACCAAGTAAAAATATATGAAGAGGATCACCAAAGGAACACTGCAGCACTAAATCCAGAAAATTTATTGAAAAAAGTTAAGCACTTTCGTCAAAATCACAAGACTTCATCAGAACAAGAACAAACAGAAAATGCCATATTTAAATACCCTAACCCTTACAGCCATTGGTTGACAAAGCAAACATAATTTCCTGTAAAATAATTAAGCAGTTTAAAAAGACAGTAACACATAATCACAGTAACTGCCCACTACAACACACCAATTGCCACCTACCAACCACATAGACATTAATGTATTGTGTATTGAAGTATGATTTAAAACACAGATCTTGAATAAAATCGCATAAAAAAAAGCTGATTTTAGTTTTAATACAGAACTAATGGATAACTTGTCATTGAGCCCAGGTGGTTGACATGCATTTAATTTGATCTGCCACTTGAGCTCTAAATATTCAAGGAAGTCATCATCGGGCCCCCCTCGTGGACCCAGGTCAACTTGTTCAAGTACATAAAAATTAAAATAATGTGTCAGATGTACCTTTATATGCTTAAATAAAGCATTGGTTACTTTGTTTTTTAGTATATCATAGTTGTGTTTATATATTCTTTGTCTGAGGGCTCTGATTGTCTTCCCCCACATAGTACCCCTCACGTACCATACAGGTTGCAATATATACCACTCCCTGGTGTAACAGTAACACTTCTTAATAGTAGCAATTTTACCATAGTTCCTGACTCTAATGGAATCAGTGTCCAATATATAAGGGCATTGTCCATATCTCCCACATTTAAAAGTTCCACCAAGGCCTGCCTTTAACTTTTTCCTCTCCACCAGGCCTTTCAAGGAGATGCCCTTTTTGTAAACCACACGAGGTTTTCCCCCAACCTTTTGTTGATCTTCTCATCCAAACAAAAAATGGTCCAAAAATCATAAGTGATGCTTCTAATGTTAAAAAATCTCTGGTGAAGGGCAGGACACATGCCCTAGTAAAACTGTCAGTTTTTACCAAACCAGAGGTTCTATTCAAACCTTCAGGCTTCTCCAAGAGTGTAGAATAAATATCCCCAGATCTTTTTGATTTGACTTCTTTAGCTATGTCATTGACAAAGTTAAAAGGGTAACCTCTTTTCTGCAACATACCTATTAGGACATCACATTCTTTAATAAAATCGTCCTGGTCAGACTCATTCTGGCCAATCTCACATATTGACCCCTGACAAGGGATTTTTTCTGATGCAGAGGGTGGCAACTCTCAAAATGCAACAAAGAGTTAGAATAGGTAGGTTTTCTATAAAGGTGCAAAGTAAACCTACCCTTAAAGTGATCTTTCTTAATAGTAACATCCAGATAATTCAAGGTGTTAAGGTCCTTGGTCATGGTAAATTTCAAAAAGTTGGTGGTGTTGTTGATGTAAACGAAGAACCTATTCAGGTCATCTTCACTCCCATGCCAAAATAAGACCATATCATCCAGGTACCGTCCATATAGTACCCACATGTTCTTGAATTCAGAGTTCATTACGTAGAGGTCTTCCCACTGTGCTAATACAATGTCAGCAAATGATGGGGCGCAACATGCGCCCATTGCCATCCCCTGCACCTGCTTGAATAAATGCCCCTCAAAAGTGATAAAATTGTTGTACAGAACCATTTCCATACAGTACCTGATAGTAAGGATAGTGTCATGGTTCAATGTACTGTTTAAGCATAAATAGTCATAGAACCATTCTAGTCCAACATCATGGGGTATTACTGAGAAGAGGTCACAGATGTCAATGGTGACCAAGATCAAGTCCTTGTGGTACATACTGTTCTTAACTTTAGACAGAAAGTCCCAGGAGTCCTTGATCACCAGGTCTCTGTTATCGAGGATGTGCTTAACAGTGTTGTCAATATACCTTGAATCACCACCAGAAAGAATAAACCAGAATCCACAAAGTAATATGATTTAGCACTTTCATTTTTAATAAAAACTTCTTCAGAATGACAAATAGAAAGAAGCTGACCCTATTTATACACTCACATATACCCTTTTCTCCAATTGCTTACAAGCAATTAATTAATAAAGTGATGACGTCACAAAAACAGTTGAATCTAAAAGGCACAAAGTTGCATGAATACAAAAATACAAAATACCATACATGTATATATACACACATAAAAATGCAATACTGAAAATAACCACAAATTCAAAGTGAAAATGAATTCAGAAAAGTGGTTGCCAAAAACAATAACAAAAACCTTCTTGACAATAATGGGTCCAATAATTTAACTAGGCAAGAAACTACACTGCTCCATAATATTTTGGAGAATGATGAAATCAGGATTATGAAACCGGATAAGGGGGAGGTATTGTTATCATGGATGTGTGTGATTACAATAGTAAAATGACTGACTTATTGTATAGTGACACATACACAGAGGTTTCCAAAAACGAGTTGAATATATCCTACAGGCGTATAGATTTAGACATTGAACAACTTTTACTTAATGAGCAAATTACTGTAGAAACTTCTAGATTCTTGGATACTAAGCATCCTAGGATTCCTACTATTTTTGGAATCCCCAAAATACATAAGAGTATCTCTGACCCCCTCTTACGGCCGATTGTTGATGCAAAAGCTTCTAAAACCTTCAGTTTGGCTAAATATATTGACAACACTGTTAAGCACACCCTTGATAACAGAGACCTGGTGATCAAGGACTCCTGGGACTTTCTGTCTAAAGTCAAGAACAGTATGTACCACAAGGACTTGATCTTGGTCACCATTGACATCTGTGACCTCTTCTCAGTAATACCCCATGATGTTGGACTAGAATGGTTCTATGACTATTTATGCTTAAACAGTACATGGAATAGAGAAAAAGTGTTTTGGTACCAATTTTTAAGAATAAGGGTGATGTGCAGAGCTGTAGTAACTACAGAGGGATTAAACTGATCAGTCACAGCATGAAGTTATGGGAAAGAGTAGTGGAAGCTAGGTTAAGAAGGGAGATGATGATTAGTGATCAGCAGTATGGTTTCATGCCAAGAAAGAGCACTACAGATGCGATGTTTGCTCTGAGAGTGTTGATGGAGAAGTACAGAGAAGGTCAAAAGGAGCTGCATTGTGTCTTTGTGGATTTAGAGAAAGCATATGACAGGGTGCCTAAAGAGGAGTTGTGGTATTGTATGAGGAAGTCGGGAGTGTCAGAGAAGTATGTAAGAGTGGTACAAGATATGTACGAGGGTAGTGTGACAGCGGTGAGGTCTGCGGTGGGAGTGATGGATGCGTTTAAGGTGGAGGTGGGTTTACATCAAGGATCAGCTCTGAACCCTTTCTTATTTGCAATGGTGATGGACAGGTTGACAGACAAGATCAGACAGGAGTCCCCGTGGACTATGATGTTTGCAGATGACATTGTGATATGTAGTGAGAGTAGGGAACAGGTGGAGGAGACCCTGGAGAGGTGGAGATATGCTCTAGAGAGAAGAGGAATGAAGGTCAGCAGGACTAAGACAGAATATATGTATGTGAATGAGAGGAAGGATAGAGGAATGGTGAGGATGCAGGGAGTAGAGGTTGCGAAGGTGAATGAGTTTAAGTACTTGGGATCAACAGTTCAGAGTAATGGTGAGTGTGGAAGAGAGGTGAAGAAGAGAGTACAGTACAGGATGGAGTGGGTGGAGAAGAGTGTCAGGAGTAATTTGTGACAGACGACTACCAGTAAGAGTGAAAGGGAAGGTCTACAAGAGGGTATTGAGACCAGCTATGTTATATGGGTTGGAGACAGTGGCATTGGCAAAAAGGCAGGAGTCAGAGCTTGACGTGGCAGAGTTGAAGATGTTAAGATTTGCACTGGATGTGATAAGGATGGACAGGATAAGGAATAAGTATGTTAGAGGGTCAGCCCAGGTTGGAAGGTTTGGAGACAAAGCCAGAGAGGCAAGATTACGTTGGTTTGGACATGTGCTGAGGAGGGATGCAGAGTATATTGGGAAAAAGATGCTAAGGATGAAGCTGCCAGGTAACAGGAAAAGAGGAAGGCCTAAGATAAGGTCTATGGATGTGGTGAGAGAGGATATGCAGGTGGTTGGTGTGACAGAGCAAGATGCAGAGGACAGGAGGAAATGGAAACAGTTGATCTGCTGTGGCGACCCGTAACGGGAGCAGCCGAAAGAAGAAGAAGAAGAAAAGTACATTGAACCATGACACTATCCTTACCATCAGGTCCTGTATGGAAATGGTTCTGGACAACAATTTTATCACTTTTGAGGGGCATTTATTCAAGCAGGTGCAGGGGCTGGCAATGGGCGCATGTTGCGCCCCGTCATTTACTGACATTGTATTAGCACAGTGGGAAGACCTCTACGTAATGAACTCTGAATTCAAGAACATGTGGGTACTATATGGATGGTACCTGGATGATATGGTCTTATTTTGGCATGGGAGCGAAGATGACCTGAATAGGTTCTTCGTTTACATCAACAACACCACCAACTTTTTGAAATTTACCATGACCAAGGACCTTAACACCTTGAATTATCTGGATGTTACTATTAAGAAAGATCACTTTAAGGGTAGGTTTACTTCGCACATTTATAGAAAACCTACCTATTCTAACTCTTTGTTGCATTTTGAGAGTTGCCACCCTCTGCATCAGAAAAAATCCCTTGTCAGGGGTCAATATGTGAGATTGGCCAGAATGATGTCTGACCAGGATGATTTTATTAAAGAATGTGATGTCCTAATGGGTATGTTGCTGAAAAGAGGTTACCCCTTTAACTTTGTCAATGACATAGCTAAAGAAGTCAAATCAAAAAGAGCTGGGGTTATTTATTCTACACTCTTGGAGAACCCTGAAGGTTTGAATAGAACCTCTGGTTTGGTAAAAACTGACAGTTTTACTAGGGCATGTGTCCTGCCCTTCACCAGAGATTTTTTAACATTAGAAGCATCACTTATGATTTTTGGACCATTTTTTGTTTGGATGAGAAGATCAACAAAAGGTTGGGGGAAAACCTCTTGTGGTTTACAAAAAGGGCACCTCCTTGAAAGGCCTGGTGGAGAGGAAAAAGTTAAAGGCAGGCCTTGGTGGAACTTTTAAATGTGAGAGGTGTGGACAATGCCCTTATATATTGGACACTGATTCCATTAGAGTCAGGAACTATGGTAAAATTACTACTATTAAGAAGTGTTACTGTTACACCAAGGGAGTGGTATATACTGCAACCTGTATGGTATGTGAGGGGTACTATGTGGGAAAGACAATCAGAGCCCTCAGACAAAGAATATATCAACACAACTATGATATACTAAAAAACAAAGTAACCAATGCTTTATTTAAGCATATAAAGGTACATCTGACACATTATTTTAATTTTTTTGTACTTGAACAAGTAGACCTGGGTCCACGAGGGGGGCCCAATATTGACTTCCTTGAATATTTAGAGCTCAAGTGGCAGATCAAATTAAACGCATGTCAACCACCTGGGCTCAATGATAAGTTATCCATTAGTTCTGTATTAAAACTAAAATCAGCTTTTTTTATGTGATTTTATTCAAGACCTGTGTTTTAAATCATACTTCAATACACAATACATTAATGTCTATGTGGTTGGTAGGTGGCAATTGGTGTGTTTTAATGGGCAGTTACTGTGATTATGTGTTACTGTCTTTTTAAACTGCTTAATTATTTTACAGGAAATTATGTTTGCTTTGTCAACCAATGGCTGTAAGGGTTAGGGTATTTAAATATGGCATTTTCTGTTTGTTCTTGTTCTGATGAAGTCTTGTGATTTTGACGAAAGCGCTTAACTTTTTTCAATAAATTTTCTGGATTTAGTGCTGCAGTGTTCCTTCGGTGATCCTATTCATATATTTTTACAAGGTGATGAAAGAGTTAATAAAATGTGAAGGGTTGAAAATAGGGGAGAAGAAAAATATAGAAGGGTAATTTTTAAAACTGATAAATTATTTGATATAATTAAAAGATAAGCAACAAGTCATCATCATCTTCTTTCGGCTGTTCCGGTTAGGGGTCGCCACAGCGGATCATCTGTTTCCATTTCTTCCTGTCCTCTGCATCATGCTCTTTCACACCAACCGCCTGCATGTCCTCTCTCACCACATCCATAAACCTCATCTTAGGCCTTCCACTTTTCCTCTTACCTGGCAGCTCCATCCTTAGCATCCTTTTCCCAATATACCCAGCATCCCTCCTCAGCACATGTCCAAACCAACGCAATCTCGCCTCTCTTGCTTTGTCTCCAAACTGTCCAACATGAGCTGACCCTCTAATATACTTATTTCTAATCCTGTCCATCCTAGTCACACCCAGTGCAAATCTTAACATCTTTAACTCTGCCACATCCAGCTCTGAATCCTGCCTTTTTGTCAATGCCACCGTCTCCAACCCATATAACATAGCTGGTCTCACTATCCTCTTGTAGACCCTCCCTTTCACTCTTACTGGTACTCGTCTGTCACAAATCTCTTCTTCACCTCTCTTCCACACTCACCATTACTCTGAACTGTTGATCCCAAGTACTTAAACTCATCCACCTTTACCAACTCTACTCCCTGCATCCTCACCATTCCTCTACCCTCCCTCTCATTTACACACAAATATTCTGTTTTAGCCCTGCTGACCTTCATTTCTATCCTCTCTAAAGCATATCTCCACCTCTCCAGGGTCTCCTCAACCTGGTCCCTACTCTAGCTACATATCACAATGTCATCTGCAAACATCATAGTCCACGGGGCCTCCTGTCTGATCTCATCTGTCAACCTGTCCATCACCACTGCAAATAAGAAAGGGCTCAGAGCTGATCCTTGATGTAATCCCACCTCCACCTTAAATGTATCTGTCACTCCCACCACAGTCCTCACCAATGTCACTCTACCCTTGTACATATCCTGTACCACTCTTACATACTTCTCTGACACTTCCGACTTCCTCATCCAATACCACAACTCCTCTCTAGGCACCCTGTCATATGCTTTCTCTAAGTCCACAAAGACACAATGCAACTCCTTCTGACCTTCTCTGTATTTCTCCAACAACAGTCTCAGAGCAAACATCATATCTGTAGTGCTCTTTCCTGGCATGAAACCATACTGCTGATCACTAATCATCACCTCCCTTCTTAACCTAGCTTCCACTACTCTTTCCTATAACTTCAAGCTGTGACTGATCAATTTTACTCCTCTGTAGTTACTGCAGCTCTGCACATCACCCTTATTCTTAAAGATAGGTACCAAAACACTTTTTCTCCACTCCTCAGGCATCCTCTGACTTTCCAAACTGTCATTAAACAATCTGGTTAAAAATTCCACTGCCATTTCTCCTAAGCACCTCCATGCTTCCACTGGTATGTCATCCGGGCCAACAGCCTTTCCATTCTTCATCCTCTTCATAGCTATCCTTACTTCCTCCTTGCTAATCTGTTTCACTTCCTGATTCACTATCCCCACATAATCCAACCTTCTCTTTCTCTCATTCTCTTCATTCATCAGCCCTTCAAAGTACTCTTTCCATCTACTCAACACACTCTCCTTGCTTCTGAGTACGTTTCCCTCACTATCCTTTATCACCCTTACTTGCTGCACATCTTTCCCAGCTCTGTCCCTCTGTCTAGCCAGTCGATACAGGTCCTTTTCTCCATATTTAGTGTCCAATCTCTCATACAACTCTCTATATGCCTTATCCTTAGCCTTCACCACCTCTCCCTTTGCCATGCGTCTCATCTCCTTATACTCATGTCTACTTTCTTCATCTCTTTGATAATCCCACTTCTTCTTTGCCAGCCTCTTCCTCTGTATACTCTCTTGTACTTCCTCATTCCAAAACCAGGTCTCCTTGTCCTCTTTCCTCTGTCCAGATGTCACACCAAGCACCTTTCTAGCAGTCTTTCTTACTAGCTCTGCTGTAGTTACCCTGCTATTTGGTAACTCTTCACTGTCTCCCAGTGCCTGTCTTAACTCTTCCCTGAACTCCACCTCACAATCACCCTTTTTTAACTTCCACCATTTAATCCTTGGCACTGCTTTTACACTCCGCCTCTTTTTCTTAATTACCAACATCATCCTACAGACCACCATTCCATGCTGCTTAACTACACTTTCCCCTGTCACCACTTTACAGTCTCCAATCTCCTTCAGACTGCCCCCTCCTACATAGGATATAATCCATCTGTGTGCATCTTCCTCCACTCTTCTATGTCACCCTATGCTCCTCCCTCTTCTTAAAATACGTATTCACCACAGCCATGTCCATCCTATTCCCAAAATCCACAGTCATCTGACCTTCTGCATTCCTCTCCTTAACACCATACCTACCCATCACTTCCTCATCCCCTCTGTTCACTTCACCAACATGCCCATTGAAGTCCACTCCAATCACTAGTCTCTCACCCTTGGGTACACTCACCACCACTTCATCGAACTCACTCCAAAATCTTTCTTTCTCATACATCGCACAGCCAACTTGTGGAGCATATGCACTAGCAACATTCATCATTACTGCATCAATTTCAAGCTTCATAAACATCACTCTATCAGACACTCTCTTCACCTCCAAAACACTCTTGGCATACTGTTCCTTTAGGATAACCCCTACCCCATTTCTCCTGCCATCCACACCATGATAGAACAATTTGAACCCACCTCCTATACACCTGGCCTTACTTCCCTTCCATCTGGTCTCTTGCACGCACAATATATCAACCTTCCTTCTCTCCATCATATCAGCTAACTCTCTCCCTATACCAGTCATACTGCCAACGTTCAAAGATCCTACCCTCACTACTACATTCCTAACCTTCCTCCTCTCTTCCTGTCTTCGGGCATGCCTTCCCCTCCTCTTCTCCTTCGGCCAACAGTAGCCCAATTTCCGCCAGCACCCTGTTGGCTAACAGTACTGGTGGCGGTCATTGTTAACCCGGGCCTCGACCGATCCGGTATGGAAATATGAAACGTTCTTCACATAAGTCATTTGGCAGAGGTTTTATGCCAGATGCCCTTCCTGACACAACCCTCCCCATTTATCCAGGCTTGGGACCGGCACAAAGAAATGCACTGGCTTGTGCATCCCCAGTGGCTGGGTTAAAAGATAAGAAACACGTGATAGGATAAAAATGTCTGACATTTCACATCACCAAGCGGTCTAAACTATAATAGGATATGACAGAAAGATAATAAAAGTAGGAAAAGGAATAAAGAGGTTAACTGGTAAGATCAGTAAAAAGGATGAAATAAAGCAAGAATGTATAAAATTATGAAAAGAACACGTCAAGCAGTGTGCACTATGAAAATTGGACATATTGATAGGTGGTGTATAAGGAATAGTTAAAAACATAGAATGAAAAGAAGAGGTAAGTCTGAATATGATGAAATTATATTAAAGTATGAAAAACATAGAACAAGATAACTGAATTAAATAAATAAAAAAATATAAAAAAATGATATAAAGTGAAGACAATTTAAATTCAAAACCTATTTTTAAAAGAGAAACAAGAAAAAAGTTTCATTTTTTTAAAGGAAAGTAGTTAAACCTTAAAAAGAGGAAGAAAATATTGAAGCAATTGAACAAATCTGTTAGTAAAATGTATGAAAAAATAAATAGTAAATGGAAAACTGGAAGCTGGAAAGAATATCTGTAAATTTTTAGAAATATTTACAAGAGAAAATTAAAATCCCTTATGAAACTATCATACTTGGAGAAATTAATATAGACTAGACTAAACTGTCCCCCTCATCCCCTACCCATAGTCATAACTTTCATGGTTTTCACCAACACATCTCCACCTCTACTAGAATGAACAAAAACTCCTCATCCGGACCCATCCTTGACTGGACCCTTACTTCAGTTCCTCACCTCTATCATAATCCCAGTATACTTCCCAACTCATTGAGTGACCACTCTCCGACTTTCATACACAGAGTCACCCAACACTCACCTAAAGACCCTACTTACAGGGTATGCAGAAACTTTACCCACTTTGACCCAAACACTTTTAACTTCAAATTACCTGTATCTGGCATTAATAGATCTTTCCTCTATTTAATGCCTCTCAATGAGGCAGTAAATTCCTTCAATAATATTTTCCTTGACATACTTGATTCTTTTGCTCCATCCAGAAAAATAAGAATCAAATCCAACTACGGCCCCTGGCTAACAAAACAAATCCACTCAATCATGCACAAAACAGATTCTTCCTAGAAAGCCTGGCTTAAAACAAGTCCCCTCTCTTACTGCAAACTTGCACAGAGCTCAGAAACCTTGCTAAAAAGCTTGCCAACAGAGAAAAGAGATTGTTTTTTCCTCTAGCCAAAGTAGCCCACTCAAAAATCCACAGAAATTCTGGGCCACCATCAACAACCTATCCCACTCAGGTAACCCCAGTACTCCCAACCTCATTCCAAACAACACTGCTTCTGAAACTGCCTCCCTCCTTAGCAACTATTTCATAGAAACTATTCAAAACCTCACACTTAATACACACAACAGTATATCTCACTCAACCCATCCACTACCTCATAACAAAACTCTCCCCAATGCTTTTTCTTTCCAACCAGTCCCAATTAATACAATTAAATCTCTTCTTAACTAACTTAAACCCTGCTCTCCCTCAGCAGACCAGCTACCCCCTCATTTCCTAAAAATAGCTGTACAATCCATCACCTACCCTGTCTCTATTCTTATTAACCATTCCATCTAAGAAGCCGTAGTCCCTGACATTTGGAAACCCTTCTATACTATCCCTCTCAAAAAAGGTGGCAACTCTACAGATCCCTCTAACTTTAGACCAATTCCTATCCTATCCCCCCTATCCAGAATCTTGGAACAGTACATCCATGTTCAGCTACTCAAACATCTTCTTGATAACAATCGCCTCACTCCTCACTCCTACCCAACATGGCTTTAGGCTTTGTCTCTCATTCTAAACTTCTAACTAAACTCTCAGACCTACATCTCTCTACCTTCTCCATCAACTGGTTCTCTAGCTATCTCTCCGGCAGGCAGCAATCTGTCCGCTGGCAAACTGTCCTCTCTCCATTCCTCCCTGTTAATACTGGAGCTCCGAAAGGATCAATTCTGGGCCCCCTCCTGTTTAATATAGTCACTAATAAACTTCACTTTGCTACTAACCTCTCTACACTCTTACAGTACGCTGATGACTCCACCCTCATTACCTCTGCCCACAACATCCCTGATCTACTAGCTCTCACTCAACAAATCTTTTCCTCTGTGAAAACCTGGATCTCTGATAACCAGCTCATATTAAATCCAAAACAAACTCCTCCTCTTCCTCTCTAAAACACTTGCCCAGCACAAAGCCTCTTTCTCTATATCCTCTCTCAGCAACACCATTATTAAACCTGAAGCCCATACTAAACTACTTGGAGTTATCATTGACGATGAATTAAAATTTGATATTCATATTCAAAAGGTATAATATTTGATATTCATATTCAACAAAGTATAAAAAAGACCCACCAGAAACATGGACTTCTCTTTCGTAATCAAAAATTTCTGTCACCCTCCTTCATACCCTCCCTCATTCAGGCACTACTCTTACCCTGCCTTCTTTACACTGCCTCTGTCCTTACTCATGTTCAAACATCTCATCACTAAACTAGAGCAAACTTATTACAAAATTGCCAGATTTGCCGCCAACCTTCCTTACAGATCTCACCACTGTCTTGCTTTTAAGTCACTCCAGTGGCCATAATTCTCCAAACAGCTACTTATACCCTAGCTACATATTGCACACTCTATCCTATATGACCCTCATCCTGTCCTTCCATCTCCAATTTAGTCTACTTCTATAACCCCCCCTGTCACCTCCGTACTGCCAATAAACACCTCCTTCAGTTATACAAACCCAACAAAAACATTGGTAAGACCCTTTACAAATACTCGGTAGCCCATGTTTGGAACTCACTCCCTCTTACCATAATAAGCATTCAGCATAGATACCTGTTTAAGAAAGAACTTAAACTTTTTCTTCTGAAGACTTGGTCATACCCTTGTCAAACACCCACTTGAACTAGTCTCCTCTCTCCTTATGTTCTCTGCTTTTTCCTCCTTGTACTTTAGCAAACTATGTTCATACTGTGGCCTCCGAAAGACATGCATGAATGGGCGTGCCTGCGATAAATGTTGGGCATTGGGCTGGCAACTCGGCACCATAAAAAATCGACTGCCAATCATTAGAGGACCAGAGTTCTGCTGTGGTGACCCCTAACTGGGAAAAATCCAAAAATACAAACATTCATGCTGTACTCTTTAGTGTAATATTCTTTAAACCTTTTAATTATTTGGCCTATGCTATATACTGTTCTCAAATTTTGGAAATTGTACTTTTTAACTGCTATTTTACCTATGCATTGTACTGCTGTGTACACATTTTTGACTTTTACTATATTTCTGTAAGCCTACTTTAATATTTTGTAAATGTCATTAAAAAAAAAGACTTTCGGCTAGAGGTCACGACAGCAGAACTCCGGTCCGCTCATGATTGGCAGTGGAATTTTACGGAGCCGAGTTGCCAGCCCGACCCCCAGCCTTCAAAGAAGACACGCCCATTCATGCTCGTACCTACCTGCATGTCTTTAACATCATTCAACCGTGGGGAGGACATGCAGACTCCACACAAAAGGCGCTCCAGCCGAGAATTGAACAGGAGAACCTCTTCCTATGAGGCGACAATGCTTACTGCTGCACCACCATGGCTGTCAATATTTTGTAAATGTCATAATTACTTGTATTATTTCTGGAGCTTTTCTCCTCGGGTCTCCACTGAAAATGGGCCCCTGGCTCAGCTGGACTAACCCGGTTAACAAATGTCAATAAATAAATAAAGTGGAAGAATTTGAGGAAACTGTAAGGGAGGAAGGGAGGAATTAGCACAAGGAGTGGATGGACTCAGTTAAGGATATTATAAAGAAATAGATGAAAGCAAATAAAAGAGTGTTCTTTAAATAGAAAATGAGTGGCTTGAGAAAGGCATAAAAGAAGAAAGGAAATGTGGGGATGAATTAATGTATATGAAAAAAAAGATATAAAATTAGAGGCCAATAACACTAGTTAATACAGATTATACATTTTTTTTATGAAAATAATCCAGAAAAGATGCAGAAATGATTGGACCTCATATCACACATCATGAGTTTTGGGTGTAAAAGGATGAGAGGTAAAGGAAATGTAAAAGAAGTGAAAGATATGATTTTGAAAGAAAACAGGGCGGTAAGATTAGTTACAAGCGAGGAAACAAAACATTTGACTGGGTCAGGCATTTGAAATAATATTAGTGGCATATGAGACTGTAGGAAAAGTAATGAATGGAATAAGAATACCTTATAATCAACCTGAGTGAACGCTACGGTAAATGAATGGATGCAAAGAAAAATAAGAATTAATACAAGAGTTAAACAAATATGTCTCTTGAGCATGTGTTCTTTTGTATTGGTGATGAATGAAATAATACAACTGTGCATCTGTCGCATATCAGAAGCAAGATGGGAGAAGAAGAAAGAAATTGTAATACCTAGGTATTTGTCATATGTAAATGATTTGGCTGTTGTGGCTAAAAACAAGTTTTGAATGAATGAGATTGTTAAGGATTGAAAACTGTGTTTAAATACTTGATCACAGTGAAACCAATTGAAGTGTAAGGGGATTGGCGAAATTAAAAAGAAAATGAATGGCATACATTACACCAGAAAAAAATGCATTGGGAGAAAAATTCTGAGAGTATGAAAGTATAATCAGATAGCGAAGAAAAATAATGAAAGAAATGAAAAAGTTATTGATTTTGTGAATTTTTGTATTTATTGCTTAAGAAAGGTGTATATGTTATATAGTGATATATTAGGGCAACTAGCTTACTTTTTTGGGGTATATGTTTCCAGCTAAAGCATAAAAAGAACCGCCAGATATATTTTTCAGTTTTTATTTGGGGTTAAAATTGAACCCAGCTAAAATAGGTGTGATGTATAATAAAAAAAGAAGAAGAATGAATTTTGAATGAAAATTGAAGTATAGTTAGCATCCATGCATATGTCTTGGATAATAAGGAATGTAAAAGAGAAAAACAAAAATGATAAGGAAATGGTATATGAAAATATGAAAAAGTATGGAAACATGAAGGAAGAAAAAGAACTAGTAAGTATTAGCAGATGAGAGGGAAAGAATATATGGAAGTTAAAATGTAATGGCATTGATGGAAATTGAAAGAAATGGTATACTATCGTCATGGAAGAGTATTATTTGGTTTATCTATGGAAAGAGTTAAAGGAAGAAATAAAAACATGGTCTAAAAATAAAAGAAAGTGGTTTGAGATGTTTTATGAGATTTTATATTTTCTGTAGAGTACTTGGCTGGATAAATTACCAGTAAAATGTAAAAAGAAATATAAAATAATACAGGAAAGAAAACATAATGGGTGTAAGCAAAACAAAACAATAAACAAAATATTTTGGAATACAAAAAGAATGAAATATTTTGAAGAAAGTTTTAAATTAGTACAAATGGAAAGGATTCAGAAACATAAATATGGATATAATATTGTATGGGGAGTATGAGAAAGAAAGAAAAATATGAACTTGACAAATGGTACAAAATATTGTTTGTACTAATATGGGAATTATGTTAAAGAGGATGCCATGGATTATTGTATAATCAAAATAGAGAAGCTTAAAATGTGTTAGTTAAAATAAAAAGATAGTTGTTGAGGAAAGGATGGGGATAGAGGGAAGAGTAAAAAGGTGAAAGGAATAAAAAAGGGAATATTGCTAATATGATGACAATGTGATTCTAGCAAAAAGAAAAGTATAAATATTGTAATGTGAAACAGAAAATGTAAATGTTTTGAATATGAATATGTAAATAATTTCAAATGTGTATAGAGTTAAGATGTATAAATAAACCATAACCTCATAATCAAAATACCAGAAAAGGTGCATAGCACCCTTATGTTTACTTGAATGATGGCCTCCTCTAGACAGCTCTGGCCCTAACAATAGGTGAAATTCTTGGTGTCAGGGAATAAACAAGCCACATCCATCTGGGTGGAGGGAGGCTTGATGGTCAGCAAACACTGGGGCAAAAAGCATAAATAAACATATATTTTGAAAGGAAATAAAGAAATAATAATACAGAAACAGTGCGTATACTACTTCTACTACTGACAGTGGCCTTTCTTTTGACACTCACATTGCTAAAGTGGTTAGAAAGACCTTCTACATTGCCCACCTGATCATGAAGGGATTCACATCCAGATCAAGTGAGGTCATTGTTCCCCTGTACTCTTCACTTATCAGACCAATGATCGAGTACAATGCCCCATTCGGGATGTATCTCACCCGACACCTGCAGCAATTGGAGAGACCCCAAAAGTTCCTCACCAAAAGGATAAAGGGATTCCAAAATCTGTCATATGCTGCCAGACTGAAGAAACTCCAGCTCTATTCAGTCGCATACCGTCTGCTCAGAGGTGACCTGTGCCTGACATACAAGGCCATGTCCAACCCGAATTAATGGACATGCTCCACCTCAAAAAATCCAAATCTACCAGATCCACTAGAGCAAGCGACTTAAACCTTAGCACGGATATAAATAAGACATGCTGGAGGGATAGATTTGTCACTCAGAGACTCCCTATGCTGTGGAATAAAATCCCGGTCCATGTGAGGCAGAGCACCTCGCTGGCTCTGTTCAAGAGAAATCTTGACCGGTGGATGGGAGATCGTAGGTTTACCCCGGGAATCATCTCTGTGTCACTGCTGGACAGAGGCACAACAAACTAATGGGCACAATATTTTTTAACATAAGGGGTGGCGTAAGCCACAAAACTTTAGGCTATGCTTATAAATGCCTTAGGGCAGATAGCCTAGTATAAACCTATGAACCTATGAACCTATAATAATAATAATTCTTAATAAGAAACACAAGCTTAACAAACAAGTCAGTAGGACTGGGACATTAACCTCAAAACAAATAGCTAAAAACTCTTCTGAATGTATTGCTAAATATAAATACACAGGTAAATATCACATTTCTCATTAACATGGAGTGGAAACTAGATGATGACATTATGGTTCAAAGTCTTAAGCAATTCCAACATTGGCACTATCAGAAATAGAAAAAAAAATGGAAAAAAACTTAAATTATGCATTTACTCATACAGAGACATAATCGGAGTTAAAACCAAATAATACATGACAGACAATTCCCAAGAATAAGTTCAGCATTAAAACACCTAAGTAAAGGTAATGCAGACTAACTCCAAGGACAGCATATCAGCTGCTGTACAACAGGAGCCATAATGATTACTAATTTCGTAATCTATGTCACTATCATCATCATCATCATCGCTGTGGGCCTTATATGCTGAACTTATTTTAATTCAGAAAAACTCTTCTTCACAGACTCCTTATGTGTTAAATGCATAGATGTTCCATAGATAAACCACTGACATTTCTTTTTAATTATGGTTCACCAGTCAACATTATTACACTCTTCACTGATGTTTTGTTGCATGGAATGAAAGAATGCTAACAAACCAGTTTCTAGAACCCTGGGAAGACACTTTGTTTTGAATAACTATATGCTACCTGCCAGATGTTCTTCAGTCTTAATTACAGATTATGTGTGAATGCTACCTGATGGAAAGCCTAGGGCAATACCATACTTCTTTTTTTATCACTTGATACATAAAAAGATGAGAGGGAAAGAGTATATGGAAGTTAAAATTTAATGAAATTGATGGAAATTGAAATAAATGGTATAATATGCTCATGGAAAATTATTGTTTGGTTTATCTAAGGAAAGAGTTAAAGAAACAAGTAAAACATGCTGTAAAAATAAAAGAAAATGGTTTGAGATGTTTCATGAGACAATATATTTTCTGTAGAGAATTTGGCTGGATAAATTATCAGTAAAATGTAATACGAAATATAAAGTAATAGAGGAAAGAAAATAGAATGGATATAAGCAAAATGAAACAACAAAAATAATATTTTGGAAAATAAAAATAATGAAATGTTTTGAAGAAAGTTTTAAAATTAGTACAAATGGAAAGGATTCAGAAATATAAATGTGGATATGATATTGTATAGACAGTATGAGAAAGAAATAAAAATATGAAATTGACAAATGGTACAAAGTATTGTTTATAGTAATATGGGGATTATGTTAAAGAGGATGCCTTGGATTATTGTATAATCAAAATAGAGAAGCTGAAAATGTGTTAGTTAAAATAAAAAGATAGTTGTTGAGGAAAGGCTGGGTATAAAGGGAAGGATAAAAAAGGAATAATAAGGGAATATTGCTAATGTGATGACAATGTGATTCTGGCAAAAAGAAAAGTGCAAATATTATTATTGTGAAACTGAAAATGTAAATGTTGTGAATATGAATATGTAAATAATTTCAAATGTGTATAGAATTAAGGTGTATAAATAAAGCATCCCCTACTATTTTCAATAAGTACTGTGGGATGTTTTCTGTCCACTTAAGCTACCACCAATTCAAGCAGTTGGGACTTGAATTTAACAACTCATCTGTAGGATGGTCTTTTGAGCTTATTCTGGATTACACTCTGTGTTAACTTAGAAAGTTATCCAAAGGCAGTTAGGGCACTGCTTATCATACCCAAAACTTTAAAATTCAGAGAATTTGTACATCCACTGCAAATCATTTGTCACAAAGTTGTTGTTGCAAATGAGAAGAAAAGGTAAGAGATAAGTTTGAGTCAGGCACCTACTCAGGATCATAAATCTTTATTTTAATAAATGGAAGAATGCTAAGCTTCTATAAAGAATTGAGTACCATGTGCATACAGTAACACAAACACAAACATGCACTTGCGCACACACACACACACACACACACACACACATAGTCATCCTGATAAGTGTAAACAAACAGGAGACTCTTAATAATATATTTGTATATTGATTGCACTATTAGGTTTTACCTCATATCATGTGTTCCGGCCCCAAAACCCAGACCACACCACAAAAGGAGGGGGTGTATCTATATTCATAAAGGATACCCACACCTCCAGGTTGGTGGCAACGCATGAAGCTTCGGAAACCATCCAGGTGCAACTAACCATAGGCAAAACTGCTCTACAAATTGTAGCATGCTACAGGCCACCCTCTCAAACTCAGGAACCCCACACAGCCTTCCTGAAGACACTGGAGGGTATAAATGTATCTCCAAACACCATCATATTGGGTGACTTCAACTACCCGAATATAGACTGGGAACATTACTCAAGCCCTAACTTTCTAGCCCAACGGTTCCTGGAGTTCATAAATTCAAATGCCATGGAACAGCTAGTCACTGTTCCCACGAGAGGAGAAAATATACTAGATCTCATTGTCACAAACATGGGGACAAAATGCTCCACACCGGAAGTATATCCCTCATGGGTGAGATCTGATCATAAACTAATCTCACTGGAAATCCATATCCCGCCCCCCCCCCAAAAAAAAGACCATAGTGAAGAACTTCTCTAAAGCAAACTTCACACTACTCAAGACTGGTGTGGTATCCTTCAAGGCCCCTGAGCCAGTGGAAACCACAACCCAAGCTGCGGAAGCCCTTACAAATGCCTTCTATGAACACCTCCAGGACTGCATGGATCAGGCAATCCCAAATAAAACCAAGACTCTTTCCACAAAGGGCAAACGTCCAGTCTGGTGGACCCCAGCCATTAACAAACTTTACAATAAGAGGAGAAAGCTATTACATGATAGAACAAAATCCATAAAAGGGAAGTCACCCTGATCATCATTAGTAAAAAATACGAGCACTCATAAAATCAACTAAGGCCAATTTTGAGAGAAAAATTGCCATGGATTCAAAGGACAATCATAAGGCCTTTTTCAGCTATGTTAGGATCCTGGGTGGAAACTCCCAGATATGCTCAGAATTAGTCCAAAATGATACAAAAATCACTGAACCCACAGACATTGCCAACATACTGGCAGACAGGTTCAGTGCAAACTTCACCCCCCCCCCCCCCCCCCCAAGGAGAGATAACTATCCCAGCCGAGTGTAGCCTCCCGGACATCTCAAATGCGCAGGTGAAAGCTGCTCTCTCTAAAGCTAAAAACACAGCATCAATGGGACCGGATGGTGTCCCCGGCTGTGTGCTACACGAGCTAAATGAGGAATTAAACCCGCACATAAGGCAGCTGTTTAATCTCAGCCTTACCACAGGATACGTGCCCAAGGAGTGGCGTACGGCAACTGTGGTCCCACTCCACAAAGGCGGCGCCGCTACGGACCCTGGTAATTACCGCCCCATAAGCTTAACAAGTCTAGTCTGCAAAGCTATGGAGAGGATCATAATGGAGCTCATAAACAAAGATATAGGGGACTTGCAGACATTGGACCCGACCCTGTTTGGCTTTGTCAAGGGAAGATCATGCCTTTTGAACTTGGTCGACTTCTTCGAAACAGTCACCAAGGCCATTGATGAGGGAAAGGCAATCCATACAGCCTACCTTGACCTTGCAAAGGCTTTCGACACAATACCCCACTCAGGTATTGTAGAAAAACTTACCAGCTTAAATGTAAACCCATATGTCACAAGATGGGTTGCAAACTGGCTTAAGGACAGAACCCACAGGGTTAGAGTTGCTGGCGCTATGTCAGACTCCAAGCCGGTCACAAGTGGTGTCCCACAGGGCTCGGTCCTTGGCCCCCTATTGTTTGGCATCTACTTCTCAGAAGTACAGGCCAACATGGGAGGACTTTGGCTGACAAAGTTTGCAGACGACTGCAAACTGGGTGCCATAGTGGAAAGTGCATCGGACACGGATATTCTTCAGAAGGGACTCACGGAAACAGATAGCTGGTGCCAGAGCCATGGCCTGAAGTTAAACGCCAAAAAATGTATAGTCATTCCCTTCGGGAAAAACAAGGTAACCCCAAGCTACTATATAGGTGGCAATCCACTAAGCACAGAAGAGGTTATCAGGGACCTGGGGACCCAGGTTGACAGTGGCCTTTCTTTTGACACTCACGTTGCTAAAGTGGTTAGAAAGACCTTCTACATTGCCCACCTGATCATGAAGGGATTCACATCCAGATCTAGTGAGGTCATTGTTCCCCTGTACTCTTCACTTATCAGACCAATGATCGAGTACAATGCCCCATTCGGGATGTATCTCACCCGACATCTGCAGCAATTGGAGAGACCCCAAAAGTTCCTCACCAAAAGGATAAAGGGACTCCAAAATCTGTCATATGCTGCCAGATTGAAGAAACTCCAGCTCTATTCAGTCGCATACCGTCTGCTCAGAGGTGACATGTGCCTGACATACAAGGCCATGTCCAACCCGGAACTAATGGACATGCTCCACCTCAAAAAATCCAAATCCACCAAAACCACTAGAGCAAGCGACTTAAACCTTAGCATGGATATAAATAGGACGTGCTGGAGGGATAGATTTATCACTCAGAGACTCCCTATGCTGTGGAATAAAATCCCGGTCCATGTGAGGCAGAGCACCTCGCTGACTCTGTTCAAGAGAAATCTAGACCTGTGGATGGGAGATCGTAGGTTTACCCCGGGAATCATCTCTGTGTCACTGCTGGACAGAGGCACAACAAACTAATGGGCACAGTATTTTTTCATATAAGGGGTGGCGTAAGCCACAAAAATTTGGGCTAGGCTTATAAATGCCTTAGGGCAGATAGCCTAGTATAAACCTATGAACCTATGAACCTATGATTGTGCTACATGTGGGACACATTTTGTATTATGGAACATGTCAATGACAAACAGGAAAATATTTTTTCATTGTGTATGCAACTATTTCCTGAGGAGCTTATTTTGTACAAAAAGACTAATTTAACACTTTCTTTAACACTGAGCCATAGCACTAAATGTTTTGCTCAATAATTCTGGCAAAGCCAGACGTAATGGGTGCAAAGGCCCAAAATCAGGGACAATTGTTAACGTTATTCTTATTCACTGCGAAAATTAATAGAATAACAGATTTTCCATCAGCACACATTTTCTGAAGAATACAGGGTATGCAACTTTAATGTCTGGCATTATTAACTTACTGTAATCCACACTTATTTACCAGAAAATCAAAAATTTCATGAAGGACAAGGAAAAATATATGAGGCAAAAACAAGGATATTCTCAAAATCAGGGATACTTGAGAAGTATGCTGAACCAGGAAAAGAGAATTTTCTTAAAAAGTATTAAAAAGTATTGGCAGGTTGAAAAGGCAGCACTAGAAGCAGTAAAACCCCATGCTTCTAGGTGCAAAAATGACATCATTAATTGAAAGAAAGAACAAAAACCTTACTTTGGGATTCTGAATAACATAGCAGGATGTGAAGGCCTTAGCTAGGAGGGTTTCCCTATAGCAATAGGCCTGCCTGATTCAGCAATCACTCTTTTGTTACTGTTTTCCACTGGTGGTGGTTATAGCAGAGGCACCTGTCTCAAAGGTGAAGCCACAAACAACTGCAGCAATCCAGGAGAATGGCTAATGGAAATTAGCACTGTGCTATCCCCTAAAATGGTCTTTGCAGCAGATTAAAGAGGTAGAGCAGAGATTCTGTAGGAGGAAAAAAATTATTTCCATGTTTTGACTATATTCCTCCATTCTCTCATAGGACTGGCGACTCATACCATGACTATATGTAGGTATCATGGAGCCATAAGTGTGTGTGTGACTGCGTGTTTGTAGGAGCATGAATACAGTTGCATGGATGTGTGTGTGTGTGTGTGTGTGTGTGTGTGTGTGTGTGTGTGTGTGTGTGTGTGTGTGTGTGTTGCAGGTTGCCTATACTACCATGATACATGTGTTGGTAGGGAGAGCACTAGTACAATCAGGTCTGACAGTGCAGTGTTCAATTAGGATTTTTCTGTGTAGCTTTACCTTGCCTCTGAATTGGAGATTATCTCCATTGTGCTAACTGGCCAGCCTATGTTAGGTGATTAGTACAAGAGGAAAGAATCTTTCTGAATCAAAGTGTTAATTTATCAAGACATTAAAATGATAACTGAATTATTTACTTAGTAAGGCAAGACAAATCACACATGTAACTACAGTTGTTTGTTTACAATCACTATTTGGAATTAGCATTTAAGTTCCACTATCATGTATGTGTGTGTATGTTTATAAAGCTCTGGAACCACCCAGGAAAAAAAAGAACACTTTGTATAATTTCCCAGAGGAGAAATTATTTGGTAACGAATATTGATGAATGGCATGGATTAACATTTATGCATGTAAAGGGAAGATTATTTCTCAACTACATCGCTATGATGTCAACAGCTGAGCTAATGAATCAAGAAGAAACCTAATAATTAAGATGTGTGCTTAATAAGCATGGCTCAGTATACAGAGAATATTCACTCAAAAGAACTGCTTCTATTTCATGATCATATTATATAAGACTAGAAAAGAATTTCTAAGCACACTTAAAGGCATGCTGCCAACACAAGTAAGCCCATTTATACTGCAGAAGGCAAGATCTCTAGATGCATTGTAAGTGCTCAGAAGAGCACTCTTGGCAAATGTCAAAGACTGGAGCAGCATTCATTTAGTGAACTGTAATGATGCCCAGACTTAGGAATGGAGTCCTGTCTTGTCACAACATTGAAACCTCTAAGCATTTGGTGAAAGTAAAAGGTGAGAAGCTATACTGTAGTATACCAGAGACAAGGCAGATACGGATCACATTTCTTTATATTTAAAAAATTATAGATATCAGTTCTTTTCCTGAAGTCACATCCAAATGACTATAGTGCACTTTATCAAAGCATAGCAATGTTCGGTAAGTTAAGAAAAGTCTATTAAGTAGCTTGATGTGTGAAATGTATGCATCATATTAAAAATATGTCACTTGAAACTGAATACTTTGTCAATAATTAAATACGCTAATAGTTTAATGTTTTATTTATTCTCATTTTAAAGGTCATGCAGCTCAACAAAAGGGGCAGCCAGCAAACTTGCATGCAACGTAGTTTTTCATTCACAGAAGGGGCTTGATCTAAGGATGAAAATAATTAAGTGGAAAAGTGTCAGCACATCTCCTTCCATCAGGTGCTAAATGTGGGCACTTCTACAACTGTTGTTTTCTCTGCCCCAGCTTCCAGCTGCCTGCTGATCATTAGTCATCTTCCAACCAGCTGACTCATTGTTCCCTCATCTCTGAGGTGAGAGTTAGTTGTGAGGGGTCATTATTAGAGCAGCCATCAGAGTGGTTTGAGGGTTTTCACATGCAGGAATGCTGGTTGAGCAGGGGAAGGAGAGTACAGTGGGCTACCCATGCTGGATGCCCCCTCCTTTCAACAACAGACATTACTGGCAAGTCATACTCACCAACACTGAGGCACATAAAAGTTCTCCTATCTCCACCAGAGAACTCACACCATCCCAGTATGTTCTCCAAGCACCCATATCCCTCCCTCACCTCCACCAGTAGAGTTGAGCAGACAACACCCTTTAACGTTTCTTCATCTCTACCTGGCTGCTAGAGTGCCAGAGTTACTAATCAAACCCTGGTCACCTAGGTTATAGTTAAGACTCCATCCCTCTTTGCCAAAAAGACTGGCAACTCTCCTGCAAGTTTTTGTTTTTAGTGTTTCATTTGTTATTAGTTTTACTTTGAAAATGTCTACATTCATTCTTATGTAGTTTGAGTACATGTGCTTTAGTTGTCTGAAGTTTTCAAAAAGTGAAATCAGTTAGTATAAGTTTGTGTTCTTAGCTAGTACATGCACAGGGAGTTGATATAAATCATACGTGATCATTTTAAAGAATACATTAACATGAAAACTAGGTATCCGAAATGCAGAGCAGAAACAAAACATAAAACGGTTTAGTCTGGTACAATGAGAACATAAGAAGGTTGCACTAAAATCCATTTTGAAAACTAGTTCCAGTGAGGTAGAAGGATAAAGCCTTGACTATGACCCAGATGACCTGACTTTGGTTAGTTCAACCACCTGATGGAGCAGGCAGTAAAGGAAGGGTGTGCCCATCCTGGGTATGAAGATGGGCTGGAGCCATCTGTACACTACCATAGTCCCTAAGAGGAGATGTACTGGTATGAATGCATGGACTGTGTGTGAGCATTAGGTTCAGCAAGTTACCTCTCAGTGGTAGTTTTCAGCAAAGGTGTGCAGAAGCATGCATTCTTACAAAGAAGGTATTGTAGGCCCACAGTGAAGGGGATTGCATATGTCTCACCCATGGATGGGATTATAATCATTATAAATACTGTCATAATCAGAATACCAGCAAAGACACATTGCAACCTCATGTTTACTTGAAAGATGGCTTCCTCCAGATACCTCTGATTCTAACAATAGGTGAAACTCTTTGTGTCGGGATAAACAAGCCACATCCATCTGGGTGGAGAGAGGCTTGATGGTCAGCAAACACTGGGGTAAAATGCATAGACAAATATATATTTTGAAAGGAAATACAGAAAAAATAACACAGAAGCCATGTGCATACTACTACAACTAATAATAATAATAATAATAATAATTCTTAATAAGAAACAAGCTTAACAAACAAGTCAGTAGGATGAAGAGACATCTACCTCAAAAGAAGTAGCTAAAAACTCTTCTGAATGTATTGCTAAATCTAAATACACAGGTAAATATCACATTTCTCATTAACATGGAGTAGAAACTAGATGATGACATTATGGTTCAAAGTCTTAAGCAATTCTGACATTGACACTATCAGAAATAGAAAAAAAAAAACGTAAGAAACTTAAATTATGCATTTACTCATAAGGAGACATAATCAGAGTTAAAACCAAATAATACATGACAGACAATACCCAACAATAAGTTCAGCATTAAAACACCTAAGTAAAGGTAATACAGACTAACTCAAAGGACAGCATATCAGCTGCTGTACAACAGGAGCTATAATGATTACTAATTTCGTAATCTATGTCACTGTCATCATCATCATCATCGCTGTGGGCCTTATATGCTGAACTTATTTTAATTCAGATGAACTCTTCTTCACAGACTCCTTATGTGTTAAATGCATAGATGTTCAGTAGATAAACCACTGGAGTTTCTTTTTAATTATGGTTCACCAGTCAACATTACTACTAGAAAGTCGAGGACAGTGCTACACTTTATACTGATGTTTTGCTGCATGGAAAAAGAATGCTAACAAACCAGTTACTAAAACTGGGAAGACACTTTGTTTTGAATAACTATATACTACTTGTTGGGTGTTCTTCAGTCTTAATTACAGATTATGTGTGAATATTACCTGATGGAAAACCTGGGGTAATACTGTACTTCTTTTTTATCACTTAATACATAAAAAAGAGAAAAATGGCTGAAAGTTAAATTTTAATTGTTTGGAAGAAATTTAATTTAAACTATTTCAGACTGTTCCTTTTGTGATTTGATGTCCCGAATGCTGTTCATGATGGCCATTAAAATATGCAGTATCCTTTTGCATACTTGGAAAATGTCAGTCTTGCCTGGGTGTTTACCTGTACGGAGAGAGAAAATGATGAATGAAAATTCTTTTCTTTCAGCACTATATTTCTCACATATTTGCATAAGCAGCTAAAACAAGTGTCTATTTTTTTTAATTAAACATTAATATTTAACAAATAAACACATTTTATGTCATGTGAAAATATGAAAAATACTGTCAACTGTCAGTTCTGCAAAACTATATATTTATTCATTTATTTTTTGCAACAAGGCAAACCAGCTATGCCCAAGTGTCTCTTTTCAGGAGTAATCCAGGAACACTGCGGGATTATGAGATGCTCAGACTGCAGGATCAAACCCAGCTAATAGCCTCAGTCCTGTGTGCCAGCCTACTACAGATACCAAGGGCTCTAATAATAAAAATGCGATAGTACACTAACAGAAATTTGTCAGGTCATGGGGTGAGAACCTTCACATTTAGGTATTTGTAAAGAATCAGCAACTGATATCAGCTGGTAATGTTGAATGTGGCTCAGATCATATTGCTTTTATTTTCTAATAAAACGTTATTACCCAAACAGATCAAGTAACAGACTTTGAAATCCTAGGCTGTGTCACAATTTTACTGAAACGGTTTTCACAGATAACAATGAAATGCATGTTCTTAGATGATAATGTTTTAGGCTTATAATAACTTAAAATTTTAGCTGAATGTCTTACAGTTGATTCTGCATCTGTCTCTACTACTAGCATGAAGAAAGATTACATAAATGAACCACTGAATGCTAATTGTTTTCTTTAATGTATAGAAGGGATAAGATCCACGGTGGTGGTGCTGAAGTAGCGTTGTCGCCTAACAGTAAGACGCTGACCAGTTCGACTCTCAGCTAGAGCGTCTTCTGCATGGAGACATGTGTGAATGGGCGTGCCTTTGTTGAAGGTTGTGCGTTAGGGCTGGCAACTCAGCACGTAAAAATCAACTGCCAATCATTAGCAGACTGGAGTTCCGCTGTGGCGACCCCTAACCGGGAAAAGCTGAAAGACACTACAATGTATAGAAGGGATACACAAAAACTTTCATAGAGATGGGAAATCAACATTCACTACAAATTATGTTTGATTACTCCAAAATTCCTAGACTTACAGCAGTTAAGCAATTTTAAATTTTATGATACTGAAATATTTAGATTTATTGACTAACACTGCAGTTCAGATGTTTGTTAATGCAATGTACACTAAACTGAAAATGCCTGCTTTGCTTGAGAAAACAATAATTATCCATAATGTTCAAATAAAAACACTGTAAACTTGAGGAGAAAAATAATAAATCAAGAACAAAATCTCCAAAAAGAAATTATGAGGAAAATAGAGCTGAAACTGTATTTAGTGCTTTTGTTCTGTTATTAAAGTGTCAAGGACTTTTTCAGAAAGTAAATAATCTATCAAAAACATGAAATAAATAGGTTCGGTGGTCATAAATCACAAAAATGAATTAACCAATTAGGAAGCAAGGTACTAGAGTAGTTTGAAATGTAATACCTGTACATGTTAATAAGTCAGTTGAAATCCCTGTAAATGTTAATTCTGCCAAGTGTATACATAAAACACATGTAAAACAAGGCTGTGAGTAATACTTATCTATGCCATTTTAAATCACATTTTATGTTTAACATTTCATTCAAGTCAGAATATGAGTCTGCATTTAGGTCCAGTTGCCATTTCAATTCCAGAATTTCCAGAAGCGCATCTACGTCCCTAAAACAAGCTTTTAAATGTTCCAAGACTAAAACTTTAAACTGAATAAAAGCAGTGCAACTTAAGCTGTGTTTTGCAATAGCATTTTAACATCTTTATTTCTAATTGCTGTACAATACTCTTTAATTCTTGCAGACAGTTTTCCTGACATTTTCCCAACATAAAAATATTTGCAAGTCACACAAACACCCGCATAAACTATATGTGTGGTGTTGCAACCAAAATACTGTTTAAAAGTAACTTTCCTTTTACAGTGTTCAAAAATGTAGCAAGAACCTGCAAAATAAATTTGCATGACGCACAATTGTTACATTGAAACATGCCTGGGGCACTATCACACCTCAAATCAGGTTGGAGAAGGAAGGGAGTGTCTCAGTTTTCAAAAGATTGTCTTAAGGTCTTTGTTTTTATATTTGTAAAACATGGAGTCATCCCTAGTTTACTTTTAATTTCTGCAGAGTCTGTTAATATTGACCAATTTCTGGTGATAATATCCCTAACAGCTTCTGCGTCTCTGCAGATCGGCAGAGGAAAGCTGATGTTACGATCCACATATTCAGTTTGGTTTGACTAAAGCTGAGTATCTGACCTATGATGTGAAGATTCAAGTAAGGGCTCGGGCTGGTCTGGTTCTGTTGCCTGATAGGTGTTTAAGTGGGTTTGGTTCCTGTAGTAGTGCTGATTGGTGGCAGAGAAGGGGTTCTGATCCAAATTTGATTGTTTTTTGGAATGAACCCATGTTTAATAATTGCCAGGAAAGGAACCTGATGTAAGGGTTTCTACTTCACCTACTACTACCCCCTTGAATCGAATTGATGCAGGTACAGATGAACGGCCACCAGAGCAGCAGCTACTACTACAATAAGAAATGATGATTTTTCTTCCTGGTTAAATAAAGACAACGGTTTTCTACCTACAACGAATTCTAATTCAGGTATGCCTAAAACTTACCATGATACATTGACTGAATTAGATCATGTTCTGTTAAAAATAAAGAAATTACAAATAGGTTCATAGGTTCATAGGTAGGTACTAGGCTATTGGCCTTAGGGCCTATATAAGCCTAGCCAGTTACCCTGGTTTTTGCCACCCAAGAAAATGATCTTCCTGTGCCACTGTCGAGCAGAACCACAGAAGTGATCCCCGGGGTGAATTTCCTATCTCCCATCCAATCATCAAGATTTTTTTTGAACAGTGCTAATGAGGAGCTTTGTTTGATATAGATAGGTAGTTTGTTCCAGAGTATGGGAAGTCTCTGGGACAGGAATCTATTCCTCCAGCATGTTCTGTTTATTGTGGTGACGAGGTTTAGGTCCCTAGAGCGTGTAGCTTGTAGGGACTGGGATTTCTTTAAGTGGAGCATGTCTAAAAGCTCTGGGTTTGACATAGCTTTGTGTGTTAGGCAGAGATCGCCTCTGAGTAGGCGATATGCAATGGAGTAAAGCTGCAGTTTTTTGAGATGGTCTGCATAGGGCATCTCTTTGAGGCCGGTAATCCTCTTTGTGAGGTATTTCTGTGGCCTTTCCAGTTGTTGTAGATGTCTTGTGAGGTACATACCAAAAGGGACATTGTACTCTATAATGGGTCTAATGAGTGATGAGTAGAGGGGAACAATGACCTCTTTTTTCCTGGATGAGAAACCTTTTGTGATGAGGTGTGCCACATAGAAGGATTTCCTGACTACTGTGGCAATGTGATTATCAAAGGAGAGACTACTGTCCACCTGTGTCCCAAGGTCTCTCATCACACTTTCGGTGTTAAGCAGACTACCACCTATGTGGTAGTTCATGAGTACTGAGTTTTTACCAAAAGGAATGACAATGCACTTTTTGGCATTGAGCTTGAGGCCATGGCTTTGACACCAGGCATCTGTCTCAGCAAGGCCCTTTTGTAGGATGTCCACATCTTTTGGAGTTTTGATTATGGCTCCTAGTTTGCAGTCATCTGCGAACATCATTAGCGAATGACCTTCTGTGTTGGCCTGTACTTCAGAGAAGTAGATACCAAACAGGAGAGGACCCAGGACTGAACCCTGTGGTACTCCACTTGTCACTGGTCTGAAGCTGGATTTGGAGTCTGCTACTTTCACAGTGAGGGTTCTGTTAGTGAGCCAGTTGGCAACCCATCTTGTGACATAGGGATTTATACCTAGTTTAGTGAGTTTATCTATAATTCCAAAGTGGGGGATGGTGTCAAAAGCCTTGGCGAGATCTAGATAGGCTGTGTGAACCACCTTACCCTCATCTACGGCTTTGGTGACTGCATCAAGGAAGTCTATCAGGTTTAGGAGACATGATCTGCCTTTTACAAACCTGAACTGGGTGGGGTCCTGAGTTTGGAGATTACCAATGTCATTGTTTATAAGTTCCATGATGATATGCTCCATAGCCTTGAAGAACAGGCTCGTTAGGCTAATTGGGTGGTAGTTTCCGGGGTCTGTGGTGGCTCCCCCTTTGTGGAGTGGGATAACTGTTGCTGTGTGCCATTCAGTGGGCACATAGCCTGAGGTGAGGCTATGACTGAACATGGTACTTAGGTGGGGTGCCAGTTAGTTCTGTAGTTCATGTAGAACGCAGCCTGGAATGTTGTCAGGTCCCATGGATGCTGTGTTCTTGGCTTTGGATAGTGTGTTTTTACCTGTGCAGCCATGATTACAGGAACTTTGCATTCTTCTGGTATAGAGATGGGCCCTTTAGGGGATGACCGAGGGGTAAAGTTAGCACTGAACCTAGCTGCCAGGATGTTGGCAATATCTGTTCGTTCTGTATATTTAGTGCCATTGTGTTGCAACTCAGAGCAGATCTGAGTGTTGCCATTGAGATTCTTGACATAGCTATAGAATGCTTTGTGGTTGTCTTTAGAGTCAGTGGCGATTTTGTTTTCATAACTAGCTTTGGAGGATTTTATGAGGGATCTCAGCTTCTTACTGAAGCTGACCAGGGAGTTTCTCCAATCATGGGATTTTACTCTTTTTTGCAACAGTTTCTTTCTTCTGTTTTAGAGTTTGTTTATGGCAGGGGACCACCAGATTGGCTTCCTTTTTTTGGAGGATAGCATCTTGGTTCTGTTAGGGATTGCACGGTCCATGTACTCATGTAAGTGCTTATAAAGTGCATTTGTGTAGGATTCAGCAGTCATACCTCTATTGTCTGCCAGCATGTGCGTCATGAAGTTTCCCATTTCTGTCTTAAGAAGCGTGAAGTTGGCTTTGGAGAAATTTTTACTGTGGTGTCCCTAATGGGGGTGGGGGAGGGATGTGGATGTCTAGGGTGATTAACTTATGGTCGGATCTGACCAACGAGGAACTGACCTCTGGTGTGGAGCACCGGTTTCCCATGTTGGTAATAACCAGGTCTAGGATATTGCTGCCCCTGGTGGGGGTGTGGATAAGTTGATCCATGTCATTGGAATTTATGAATTCCAGAAAACGTTGAGCACAAGAGTTGGTACATGAGTAATTTTCCCAGTTAATGGTAGGGTAGTTGAAATTGCCCATTATTAGGGTGTTAGGTTGTACCCTAATATTTTCCAGTGTATTAAGAAATGAGGAGTGGGAATCCTGGGGCATGGTGGGGGATCTGTAGCAAGCTACAATTTGGATTGCAGTCTTGCCCAGAGTTAGTTGCACTTTGATAATCTCGGATGCATTATGCTGAGCAACTAGCCTGGAGGTGTGGATATCCTTAATGAATATGGACACGCCTCCGCCGTTAGTGATTCAGTCCAGGTTAGGTGGCCGAAAGGTGTGGTATGAATTATAGCCTGGTAATGCAGGGGTACTCTCTGGAGCCTTGAACCAGGTCTCTGTCACTGCACAGATGTCAATGTTCTCCATTTTAAGGAGTGCCTCGAGAGAGTGCATTTTGAGGTTTAGACTTCTAGCATTGAGTAGCAATACCCTCAGATTCTTCTTGCCTGTACCTGTTAGGGTGGTGAATTTGTCATTTGAACCTTGCCTAAAAAGGCACTATAGGGGTGGCTAGAGCCTTAGCCAGTATCCGGAATCCCAGGGGCGACAGGTGCAGGCCATCTCTGGCAAAGCATCGTGGCTTGTTGATCATGTCATCCCAGGCAGACAGATACTGGATCCCCTTAGAATGACACCAGAAGCTTAGCCAATTGTTGAAGTCAATCATTTTGTCCTTGTACTGTGGTATCATTCTGGGTGATGGCAGGATGCTACTCAGGGCTAGGGTCATACCTGCCTGGGCTACAAGATCGGACAGCTCCTCCATGTCCCTTTTCATGTAGTCCAAGGAGGTACGTCTCAGGTCATTCACACCAACATGGACAATGACAGAGTCAGATTTGTACTTGTTGTGGAGTGACCTGAGTGCATGTGTTATGTGGTGGATCCTGGCACCCGACAGGCAGCTGACAGTAACTTTCTCCATGTTTAGCCTGGTAAGTGGAACATCAGTGTGCCTGACTATAGAGTCATCTATGAAAAGAGTGTTGGGTACGTTGTTATGCCTTATGGGCTGTGGTTGAATGGCACACTGAGTTTGTGGGCTATGTGTCATTTGGGTTGTGTTGGGGGTGGAGGTTGCTTGTGTTTCTGCTTTGGAGGTCCCTGTTGCTTGGGGAGGTTTTTACTGAGAGCCTCCGCGAATGTAGGTGTGTGTTTTGTGTTTCTATGTGTGTGTTTTGGTGGTGTAGGTTTTGGGGGACTATGTGCTGAGTGTGGTGTGGTGCAAATGTTTACCTTCTCCTCTTGACTGTCTAGTCCAGTCTTGGGTGAAGAGAGCTTTGCTTCCAGTTTGGCTATATAAGTGCATCTCTCACAGGTTGTAGTGTTGGGTGGTAGGAGGAGAGGGTTGTCTGTGTACATGAGGCAATTACTGCATTGCCCCAAGATGCCCAGATTCATCAGGTAGACAGGAGAAAACACCGGGGGCTGACCCTTAGACATGCCTGGATAGGTGCTTATTTGTTAAGTACTAGAAACTGTTTTCCTCTAGACAGTGAGGAAAGTTGAGTGCTGTAGTAATTTGTAGCTTATTTAGTGCTTACAATAAGTTCTGAACAAGTGCTGAAACAAAAAACTGTCTAGTTCTAAGAAACAAAATTAAGCTAGAAGGCTTCCTTTCAACACAGAAAGGCTTGGGCCCTAGAAGCCTACAAATAGTCCTGGACACAGCAAATTTATATCCAGGCTAGACTACCCACAGGAAAGGCAGAAAACAAGCTTAGAAAAAGTTTTTTTTTTTTTTTTTTTTTAGTGGAAAGAGAGAAAGGAGTAGCAGAAACTAAGCTGATTGGCCTTCTCAAATGTTCTCCCTGTACTGGGTAGAATGAGGTAATGACACTAGACTGGGAGGAGGGTCCCAGATCAAATTTACACTAGGGGCGGGCAACTGCAAAGCCACCAACTATAAAAACACTATACCAACAGGGAGAAAGGGTGGGAAACAAACTGCAGAAATGTTTCTCACAGCTGAAAAGCAGCAGTGAGCCTTTAAATGAAAGTTTTAAACAGCTAAAGGAGTCTCTAGAAAAAAGAGTTTAACTGCAACAAGTTATCAGAAACAAACAACCCAACAGATGCTTAATAAAAGTGGACAATTTCCAGTTAATACCTCACACACAGTGAAATTAGCTAGAAAAATACACAGTACACAAAATGGACAATAACTACTTTTTGGAATGTATAAAGAACAACATAGTTCCAAAAGGTTTACGTGTATGGTGATTTCCCACTGGTCTCACAGCAAATTCACCTTTGCACATTGATTTAATTAAACTTTTTGATAAATTTGGGATGGATTACATGAATTTAGTCATCAGTGACAACAAGAAGACAATAGAACATTTATCAAAGAAAGCTAATGCACTTGATTCAGCAGTAAAAAATGACTTAGCTTTTTCTAACAATGACTTTGATTATCAATGCATATTTAAATCTATTGATGAAAAAATGAAGCTAATCAAAGAGAGGAAGCTCAAAAAATTAGATAAAGACATAAATACTTATGGGCAGGGTACCCCCCACCCCCTACTTCTCAACAATGGGACTTTAAATTAATGTCTCATGATATTAGAAACGAGACCAATAGCAACCCCAGTACAAGTATGGGAAATGTTGAAACAGAAGAAAATGATGATTTTTTTAGAAACAGATCATTTTCCTCCACTTCGGAGGTCGGAAAGATTACAGCAACATCAGCAAACATTCCAACAACAAAACCAAAGAAGAAATTGGAGGCCACAGAACCAATTTCATGTTCGAGGGACTTTTTCCAGATGAAGGAACAACTATCACAGAGGCCAATGGAGAGGTCATTAGTGTGTGTAACATCTGTACCAAGTTGCCCTGACATTTATACAAACAACACTAAAGACTTTATAGTATACAATTATTCTGACTATGTCTTTGATAATCGCATTTGTGACTTGTTGTCACAAGGACAAACATTCATTCCTAACAAAAATATGAATATTGTGCATTCTATAATAGACCTTAAAGTTTTTGTTCGGAAATTAAATTTAAGTCTGTTATTTCAAAATACAGAACAGGTAATGAAACCTTTCTATATTTTTAGTTCATACAACCCTCCATTGCACCCCACTTTGGAAATTTTTGAAAAATTGTGTGAACTAGATTTCCATGCACTTGACTCTTTGGGAACAAAAAATAAGAAATACAACTTAACCAAAGAGGAGAATGAGATTTTAAAGACATTAATGGAAACAAAAAGTGTTAGGCTTATGAAGCCAGATAAAGGAGGGGGTATGATAATATTTAACATGCATGATTGCAATACTAAAATAGAAGGTATATTAAACAGTAATACATACAAAAGGAGCTCCATTAATTAAATAAATGGAGCATACAGATGTATTAGAGGGATCCTTCATGATTTGGTAATTGAAGGGGACATAAATATTGATGAATTCAATTACATGAACGTTAGTCATCCAAGGACTCCAACATGTTTGGAGTCCCAAAAATTCACATAAATTTAAATACACCCCCTTTCAGATCCATTGTGGACGCACAGGGTTCTATCACCAATCCAATAGCAAAATTTATTGAAAACAAATTGAAACCATATTTACATTCAGAAAAACATTTACTAAAAGATTCTTGGGATTTTTTGTCCACAATAGGGTCTGTAACATATAATGAAAAGGATATTTTCCTCACTATAGACGTTAAAGACTTGTACTCTGTCATTCCACATCAACAAGGAATGGATTGGCTAAATTTATATTTGATGGAAAAGGGTTTAATTCAAAATAGTATTAATTTATTTGATCAACTATTAGATATTATTTAAAAAAACAATTTTATACTTTTCAATAGCAACATTTATTTACAAAACGAAGGTGTAGCTATGGGGTCTCCATGCGGAGGCCTCTATGCAAATATAGTAATGTGTGTATGGGGGAAAAAATTCATTTTTAATTCCCCATTTTTTATTTATTGTAAAACTTATTTGTGTTTTTTAGACGATATATTCATTTTTATGGAATGGAAATGAAGAAGGGATAGATGAATTTTTAAATTATATTAATTTAACTACTTCCTTTTTAAAATTTACAGCCACATTTAATAATAATTCAATAACTTATTTGGATGTATTATTAGAAAAAGATTATAATAACGAGATATACATCAAAAATATTTCGAAAAAAGACCTACAGTAATAGTTTTTTGCACTTTGATAGTTGCCATCCTTATGCTCAAAAAAAGCAGCTCAAAAAGGCCAATTTGTTAGAACAGCAAGAATGATTAGTAATAGGGAGGATTTTATATCTGAATGTCTGAATTTAAGTGAAATGTTCAAAAATAGAGGGTATCCCAATAGATTGATAAATAATGTCATGTTAGAAATAACAACAAAATGTGATAATTTACATTTTAAACCTCTGTTGAACCAAGTGTACAATACAACTACAGATGCTACGGAGGCTTGCACTATGGGAGAAATGAATATAAATTGAATACTTCAGACTCGATTAATTCTATGTACAATGTTACTAATATTCAAACTACTAGTGATGTAAAAAGCTTCACTAAAAGTTTCATAACTACTTTTAACTCTGACAGTGGTTTCATTAACAAGATACCCACAAAAAATTGGCAACTTTTAACAGTTGATCCATCATTACACCAGCAATTTGATTACAACCCATCAATAGTGTACAAAAAGGGTACAAATTTGAAAAGATGTTTGGAAAATGCACATAATACAAAACATGGGAGAATGTATAAATGTGGTAGGTGTAAATACTGCTGTTATGTGTTTGAAACCACTGAATTAATAATTAATGGTACAAAGATTCGAATAAAGGAAAAAGTCAGTTGTACCAGTGAAAAGATAGTATATTGCGCCCTATGTTCTGCCTGTATGGCGTTTTATGTAGGCAAAGCAGAAAGGAAATTGAAAGACCGTATGGGAGAACACATACTTTCTCAAGACATCCCCAATGAAACTATCCTCCTTGGGGATGTCAACATTAACTAGTTAACTCTCAGTAATCCAAACACTAATACTCATATTAATTTATATGGCTTTACACAGCTTATCTCCCAACCTACCCATACAAACAACTCTTACACATTTAGTACTCTTATTGACTGGGTACTTGTATCTAATCCTTCCAAATATCATAACCCTGAAACCCTACCAAATACCCTGAGCTATCGCTCCCCTATAAAAGTGCTTAGGTTCACTCCCCACTTCTCAAAACCTCCTAAATTTATCACTTATCATAAACTCTCTAACTTCCATCCAGAAACCTTTAATGCCCTTCTCTCTAAAGTAAATTGGAAATTCCTTACCCAACTCCCATTAGAAGATGCAGTCCTAGCTTTCAATTCCACCTTCCTTAGCATCTTAGACTGACTTGCTCCCCCTCACAAAGTCTGAATTAAGTCCACCATATCTCTGTGGCTTTCAAAAGCTACTCATACTCTTATGATAACTAGAGACAAATTATGGAAAAAATGGTCACAAACTAAGCTCCCTGCAGACTTACAAAAATATAAAGAACTCAGAAATCTGACAAAAAAACACATAAACAAAGATAAAAAGGACTATAACAAACCTCCTACAGCCCTAAAATCTAATCCTAAAAAGTTCTGAAACTCTATTAACCAAATATTACATCCTGGTAATCTTATCTCCCCCAATCCATGCCCAGACAAGACATCTGAAGAAACTGTCATTATCTTCAATACCTATTTTATCAATTCAATATCTAAGCTACTAAACCCTAACCCAAACTCATCTACTACTAACATCTCAAACTTTTCTGAACCTACTCCTAATACTATCTCCTTAAATACCTTCTCCCTCAAACCTGTACCTACTAGCTACATCAAAACTCTTCTCTCTAAATTAAAACCATGCTCAGCATCAGCTGACAATATTCCTTCCACTTTTCTTGTACTAGCAGCTGACTCTCTTGCTCTCCCTGTATCTATCCTAATTAATCACTCTATTTCTAAATCTAAAGTCCCTTCCATCTGGAAACAAGGCTACACTCTACCTCTACACAAAGGAGGTAACACCTCTGATATCTCCAACTTTAGACATATCGCTATCCTCTCCCCTCTCTCTAAAGTACTATAAAAATGTATTTATAAACAAGTTATGCAGTATCTAATACAGGAAAATCTGCTTACACCCACTGAATATAGGTTCATAGGTTCATACTAGGCTATCTGCCCTAGGGCATTTATAAGCCTAGCCAGAGTGTGTGTGGCTTTCACCACCCCTTAGGATGAGAATACTATACCCATTAGTTTGCTGTGCCTCTGTCCAGCAGTGACACAGAGATGATTCCAGGGGTAAACCTACGATCTCCCATCCACTCGTCAAGATTTCTCTTGAACAGAGTCAGTGAGGGGCTCTGCCTCACATGGACTGGGATTCTGTTCCATAGTGTAGGGAGTCTCTGGGTGATGAATCTGTCCCTCCAGCACGTCCTATTTATATCCGTGTTGAGGTTTAAGTCTCTTGCTCTCGTGGCTCTGGTGGATTTGGATTTTTTGTGATGGAGCATGTCCATTAATTCCAGGTTGGACATGGCCTTGTATGTCAGGCACAGATCACCTCTGAGCAGACGGTATGCGACTGAATAGAGCTGGAGTTTCTTCAGTCGGGCATTGTATGACATATGTTTGAGCCCCTTTATCCTTTTGGTGAGGAACTTTTGGGGTCTTTCCAACTGCTGCAGGTGTCGGGTAAGGTACATTGCGAATGGGGCGTTGTACTCAATCATTGGTCTGATAAGTGAAGAGTACAGGGTACAATGACCTCTCCTGATCTGGATGTGAATCCCTTCATGATCAGGTGGGCAATGTAGAAGGTCTTCCTAACCACTTTGGCAATGTGAGTGCCAAAGAGGTTACTGTCAACTTGGGTCCCCAGGTCCCTGATAACTTCTTCCATGTTTAATGGATTACCACCTATGTGGTAATTAGGGGTTACCTTGTTTTCCCAAAGGGTATGACTATACATTTTTGGCATTTAGCTTAAGGCCATGGCTCTGGCACCAGTTATCCATTTCTATGAGACCTCTCTGGAGGATGTCTGTGTCTGATGGAGTGTCAATTATGGTGCCCAGTTTGCAGTCATCTGCAAATTTTGTCAGCCACAATCCCCTATGTTTGCCTGCACTTCAGAAAAATAAATGCCAAACAAGAGGGGCCCAGGACTGAGCCCTGTGGGACACAGCTGTGAACGGCTTAGAGTCTGACATGGCACCAGCAACTCTAACCCTGTGTGTTCTGTCCTTGAGCCAGTTTGCTACCCATCTTGTGACATATGGGTTTACATCTAAGCTGGTGAGCTTTTCTATGATGCCAGTGGGGTATTGTGTCGAGCGCTTTTGCTAGGTCAAGGTAGGCTGTGTGAACTGCCTTACCCTCATCAATGGCCTTAGTGACTGTTTGAAAAGTCGACCAAGTTCAAGAGGCAGGATCTGCCCCTGACAAAGCCAAATTGGGTAGGATCCAGTGTCTGTAGGTCCCCAATGTCTTTATTTATGAGTTCCATTATGATCCTCTCCATAGCTTTGCAGACAAGGCTCGTCAAGCTTATGGGCGGTAATTTCAGGGTCTGTAGAAGCACCGTCTTTGTGGAGTGGGACCACAGTTGCCGTATGCCATTCTTTGGTACGTATCCTGTAGTAAGGCTAAGATTAAACAGCAGCCTTATGTGTGGGTTTAGTTCCTCATTGAGTTAAGTGTAGCACACAGCTGGGGACACCGTCCGGTCCCATTGATGCTGTGTTTTTGCTTTAGAGAGAGCAGCTCTCACCTGGGCATCTGAGATGTTTGGGAGGCTAGACTCTGGTGGGACAGATATTTCTCCCTTTGGGGGGGGGGAGAAATTTGCACTGAACCTGTCTGCCAGTATGTTGGCAAAGTCTGTGGGTTCAGTGATTTTTTTATCATTTTGGACTAATTCTGAGCATATCTGGGAGTTTCCACTCAGGTTTCTAACATAGCTAAAGAAGGCCTTATGATTGTCTGTTGGTTTTTTTTTGGGGGGAGTTTTTTATTGTCAAGATGCCTCCTTTTGGGATTGCTTGTATGAGTACTTCCTGTTGTAGAAGGCTGGGGTCACAGCTGGCACAATTTTAATTTATTTGATCAACTATTAGATATTATTTAAAAAACAATTTTATACTTTTCAATAGCAACATTTATTTACAAAATGAAGGTGTAGCTATGGGGTCACCATGCAGAGGACTCTATACAAATATAGTAATGTGTGTATGGGAAAAAAAAAAATTTTAATTCCCCATTTTTTATTTATTGTAAAACTTATTTGCATTTTTTAGACGATATATTTATTTTATGGAATGGAAATGAATAAGGGATAGATGCATTTTTAAATTATATTAATTTAAATACTACCTTTTTAAAATTTACAGTCACAGTTAATAATAATGCAATAGCTTATTTGGATGTATTATTAGAAAAAGATTATAATAACAAGAGATATACATCAAAAATATTTTGAAAAAAGACCTACAGTAATAGTTTTTTGCACTTTGATAGTTGCCATCCTTATGCTCAAAAAAAGCAGCTCAAAAAGGCCAATTTGTTAGAGCAGCAAGAATGATTAGTAATAGGGAGGATTTTATATCTGAATGTCTGAATTTAAGTGAAATGTTCAAAAATAGAGGGTATCCCAATAGATTGATAAATAATGCCATGTTAGAAATAACAAAACGTGATAATTTACATTTTAAACCTCTGTTGAACCAAGTGTACAATACAACTACAGATGCTACGGAGGCTTGCACTATGGGAGAAATGAATATACAATTGAATACTTCAGACTCGATTAATTCTATGTACAATGTTACTAATATTCAAACTACTAGTGATGTAAAAAGCTTCACTAAAAGTTTCATAACTACTTTTAACTCTGACAGTGGTTTCATTAACAAGATACTCACAAAAAATTGGCAACTTTTAACAGTTGATCCATCATTACATCAGCAATTTGATTACAACCCATCAATAGTGTACAAAAAGGGTACAAATTTGAAAAGATGTTTGGAAAATGCACATAATACAAAACATGGGAGAATGTATAAATGTGGTAGGTGTAAATACTGCTGTTATGTGTTTGAAACCACTGAATTAATAATTAATGGTACAAAGATTCGAATAAAGGAAAAAGTCAGTTGTACCAGTGAAAAGATAGTATATTGCGCCCTATGTTCTGCCTGTATGGCGTTTTATGTAGGCAAAGCAGAAAGGAAATTGAAAGACCGTATGGGAGAACACATACTTTCTCAAGACATCCCCAATGAAACTATCCTCCTTGGGGATGTCAACATTAACTGGTTAACTCTCAGTAATCCAAACTCTAATACTCATATTAATTTATATGGCTTTACACAGCTTATCTCCCAACGTACCCATACAAACAACTCTTACACATCTAGTACTCTTATTGACTGGGTACTTGTATCTAATCCTTCCAAATATCATAACCCTGAAACCCTACCAAACACCCTGAGCGATCACTCCCCTATAAAAGTGCTTAGGTTCACTCCCCACTTCTCAAAACCTCCTAAATTTATCACTTGTCATAAACTCTCTAACTTCCATCCAGAAACCTTTAATGCCCTTCTCTCTAAAGTAAACTGGAAATTCCTTACCCAACTCCCATTAGAAGATGCAGTCCTAGCTTTCAATTCCACCTTCCTTAGCATCTTAGACTGACTTGCTCCCCCTCACAAAGTCTGAATTAAGTCCACCATATCTCCGTGGCTTTCAAAAGCTACTCATACTCTTATGATAACTAGAGACAAATTATGGAAAAAATGGTCACAAACTAAGCTCCCTGCAGACTTACAAAAATATAAAGAACTCAGAAATCTGACAAAAAAACACATAAACAAAGATAAAAAGGACTATAACAAACCTCCTACAGCCCTAAAATCTAATCCTAAAAAGTTCTGGAACTCTATTAACCAAATATTACATCCCGGTAATCTTATCTCCCCCAATCCATGCCCAGACAAGACATCTGAAGAAACTGTCATTATCTTCAATACCTATTTTATCAATTCAATATCTAAGCTACTAAACCCTAACCCAAACTCATCTACTACTAACATCTCCAACTTTTCTGAACCTACTCCTAATACTATCTCCTCAAATACCTTCTCCCTCAAACCTGTACCTACTAGCTACATCAAAACTCTACTCTCTAAATTAAAATCATGCTCAGCATCAGCTGACAATATTCCTTCCACTTTTCTTGTACTAGCAGCTGACTCCCTTGCTCTCCCTGTATCTATTCTAATTAATCACTCTATTTCTAAATCTAAAGTCCCTTCCATCTGGAAACAAGGCTACACTCTACCTCTACACAAAGGAGGTAACACCTCTGATATCTCCGACTTTAGACATATCGCTATCCTCTCCCCTCTCTCTAAAGTACTAGAAAAATGTATTCATAAACAAGTTATGCAGTATCTAATACAGGAAAATCTGCTTACACCCACTGAACATGGCTTCAGACCCAAACATAGCACTATTACAGCTCTATTATCCTTCCTCAGCACTGTCTCTATAGCCATGGACGACCATAAACTTATTTCTTGCCTATTCTTGGACCTCTCAAAAGCTTTCAACACTGTCTTATACTCTCTTCTGCTGCACAAACTGCATAACCTCAACTTCTCCTCTGATTCTGTTGCATGGTTCTCCGGCTACCTCACTGATAGATCTCAATCAGTGAGATGGCACTCTGCACTCTCCCATCCTCTCCCTGAAAAAAATGGGTGTACCTCAAGGGTCTATCCTAGGGCCTTTACTTTTTAATATCTATACTAATCATCTCTATACCTCCTGTCCTCAGGCATCTTTAATACATGACTCTGCAGTCATCACCACAGCCAACTCTCCCTCTAAGCTGTTCTCAGGTACTGAGGCATCTTTTAACTTAGTTGAAAGATGGCTCTCCAAAAACCAGCTCATCCTTAACCCCTAAAAAACAAAGCTGTTACTCTTCCTACCCAAAAAGTTCAACAATATTAAACCCTCCTTCTCCATACAGTCCCTTAATAACACTCCCATTCAGGTAGAATCCAGTAGTAAGCTCTTAGGCATAACCATCAACGATCAGCTTCAATTTGATTTGCATATAACTGTTTCAAAAAGACTCATTCAAAATTAGGGCTCCTTTACCATAACAAGAAATTCCTTACCTCTGAAGCCAAGATTACTCTCTCTCTTAACTACCTTCTACCCAGCCTAATGTACAATTCTCAAATTCTCACAAATCTTAACTCAGCACACCTGACTAAACTTGAATCTACCTACAACAAGGTAGCTAGATTTCCTGCCCAGCAAACCTACAGATTCCATCACTTTCTCCCTCTAAAACACCTAAACTGGCTTGAATTACCCCACCAGCTTCTTCTCTCTCAGCTCCAGGTCATCCATTCTATCCTATACCAGGCTTCCTACTGCCCAGCACTATCCCCTCTCATCTCCCATTATTCTCCCTCCAGACCTCTCCAAAGCTCTAACCAAGACCTACTAGAAATCTACAAACCCAAGGCTAAATTTGGACACAACATGTACAGCTATCACCCCACTATTGCATGGAATAGGCTCCCACTAGAAATCAGGATACTTACACATCCTAAACAATTTAAGACAGCCACCAAAGAGCACTTTAAAAGTCACTGGTCCTGCTACTGCACTCTCCCTCCTTAAACATCCTCTACTTCTCATACCTTAATCTACTTTCTGCCCTTAACTCACTCTTCTCAATAGCTTTCTCTAATCTTCCTTGACTGCTCTTTCTACTGTCTTCTAAACTCTATTAAGCAAATTGCCTCAGAGAAACATTCTATTGTAATTGTCTTGCCTTCATGCAACTACATTATGATAAAACTGGGTTTTTGTAACCACTTACCCCAAAAACTATACTCATCTTAATGACATATTTCTTTTTATGCATTTTGAAATAGTTATGCAATACTCCTGATTATTGACACTGCATAACATTGTATTGCTACTTAATGCCTTGTAATAATCCTGTAACATTGCTGTTTAATGCTAATTTATAATGAAAATTGAATAATATGTTGGAGCTTTTTGGTTTGAATTGCAATGGTCCCGGTAGGAAGAGAGTCCTGAAGAGCTTGCAATGCTAAGAGCACGGCCCTCATCTCCAAGACGTTTATATGCAGATGGTACTCGTGAGGTTGCCAGGTGCCTTGGACTGTTCTGCCCTGATAATGCCCCCCCCCCCCCGATCAGGGAGACGTCCGTGGTCACTGTAGCAACTGGAGGGGGGAGTACAAATGGTCTACCGTGGGACACTGATGTGGAGACCATCCACCACGCAAGGTGCTTCTTGCATGCTTGTGTGATCATAATCATGTAAGACATGGGAAGCTGCTGGAAAGACCATTGGGTGAAAAGAAGCCACTGGAGAATCCTCATGTGAAAACAAGCTAGAGGGACAAGTATGATCACTGCTGCCATGAGACCCAGAGTTTGGAGGACAAACCTGGCTTGAATTCTTTTGCATGCTAATAAAATCTTTACATGTTGGCGAATCACTAATACCCTGTCTGGTGGAAGGCTTGCTGACATGTCTTTGGTATTTAAATTTGTGCCTATAAAGGTGATAGATTGACAGGGCGACAATGCAGACCTTTTGAAATTTATTGTGATACCTAGCCTGGAGCAAGTCTCGATAGTGCAGTCTCTGGCTTGCAGAAGGTGATGCCTGGTGGCAGCAGTGAGGAGCTAGTCATCTAGATATGGAAACACCTGGAATCCTTGCCATCTCAGGTGAGCAGTAACTACTGCCATACAGTTGGTGAACACCCTGGTGGCTGTAGTGAGATCAAAGGGCAGAGCTCTAAACTGATAATGGCTGGCTCCCAGCTGGAAGCAAAGGAATCTTCTGGAGCGTCTGTCCATTTTGATGTGGTAGTACGCATCCTGAAGATCTATAGAGCACATCCAATTGTCCTGACTCAGGAAGGATAAAATGAACTGTAGCGTGACCATCCAAAACTTTGTTCTTTGTACAGACCTGTTCAGTCTGCTGAGATCCAGAATGGGTCTCCAGTCCCCTGTCTTTTTTGGTACCAAAAAGAACCTTGAGTAAATTCTGGATCCTTGTTGGTCTGCTGGGACTTGCTGGATGGCCCTTTTTCTTAGCAGTTTTGAGACTTCTTGAACTGCTTGGTCCCTTAGATTGGGTGGAATGTCTGGAAGGGACTTGTTTGACCTTAAGGGGGTGCAAACAAAGGGAATTCTGTAGCCTCCGGATATAACGGACTGTACCCATTTGTCTTGTGTTATGTCTTGCCACGCTCTTGGGTACAGTGATAATCTTCCCCCGACTGCCTCCAGAGGTGGGCAGCCGGGCAACCCTTCAGGGATGCTGGAAGGGCTTCTCAGAGAAGGATTCTCTGCTGCCCTGATTTTGCAAACCCCCTCTGCCATGAGAGCAGCGTCTATTATTGTTCCCTCCTCTGCCCCTGGATGGGAACTCACCACGTGTGTCCAACAAGGCTCCCTGGGATTTCCAGAACCACATCTTTCCACTCTTCTGACCCTTGGGATATGGTCTGGAAGGAGTGGAAAAATGGACTCCTATGGCAGAGAGAGTCTTGTCTTCCTGCTCACACCTGGTAAGGGTGTCCTTCACCTGTGATCCAAAGAGAGAGGAACCATCAAAGGGGGTGTTGGTTAAAGACACTCTGAAAGGTTCTGCAAAGTTACATAGCCGCATCCAAGCGTGCCTCCTTAGGGCAACGCCTGTGCCTGTGGCTGTACTCGCACCATCGGCTGCATACGAAATGAGCCTCATGGAGGAGTTTACCACTGAATTAAGTGGAAGGCTGCCTTAGCCTGGGCCCCCTAAGCTGATGGATCTTGGAGGGTATCTCCAAGCTCTTTAAGGAGATCCCTTTGAAGATGGGTAAAGTGGCACAAATAATTCAGGGACCTCATGGAAAAGGTCGCTGAAGAGAACATCTGCTTCCCATATCTGTCCATCATCCTGGACTCCTTGTTAGGGGGATGGACAGATGAAGAAGTTTCTGCCAACTCCTTCTTTGTGGCCGCCACTACCACCATGGCATCAACGGGGACACCTTTGGTCAAAAACTGTTTGTCGTGTGGTGCAGTAATGAATTTGGCAGGTTTTCTGGGGGTCAGTTCCACTGTGTCTGGAGCTGACCACACCTTCCAATCCACCACAGACATCAGTGGGTCGAAAGGCGGAGACACCCAGCAGGTGGAAGGTCGGGATCTAAATGCATCCAGGAATACCGACTCATCCTCGGAAGGGCTTAGGGCAGTCCAGTTTCCCCTCTGCCTAAGCATCTCAAGGATGTCTGAGAAGGAGACATCTTCACAGGGGGATCTTGGGGACCCTTCTGAATCCTCTAAGTCGGTATCTGATGTGACAGACTCAGGGGAGTCAACATGCTTCCTCTTGCATTTCCTCTTATGAGGTGGCTCCTCTGAATGATCAGGGGAGGCCTCGGAAGAGGAAGATACACCCAAAGGGGTGTCCTAGAGCACTGGATCCCCACACTTGGGATCTGGAAGAGGGGCAGAGGCTGACACAGGCACCATAGGGGGAGGAGCCGATGGGGTCGATCGTGGGACTGACTTGGGGGCCAGTACACTCCTCATCACCTCGAAGGCATCCCTGCCCAGATGCAGAGAGGGCTCCGGTTCCGAGGAAACCAGACTCCCTCTCCGCACTGAGGGGGGCGGCTCATAGGCAGATGTGGGAGCCGAGCTCACCTGAGCCGAAGCCCCGGGGGGAGACCGGGGTCGGACAAGGGTCCGAAGCCACTCGCCCCCTTGGAGCCAACGAGGGAGTTCTGGTGCCCAGATCCCTCCAGGGATGATACCATGGAAGGGATTGGAGCTGACGATGGAACCGAAGGAGAAGGTATCGGAGCCGATGGTTCCATGACTCGAACCCCAATGAACACCGGCTCCGAGCTCAAAGGATGAGTTGGAGGAGGAATATCTACAGACGTGGACAGAGCCGACACCTGATGAGGGGGGCTGGACAACATTTTGCTAGGGCTTGCAATTTTAACAGCCTACTGACCACTCTTTCCAAGTCATGGTCCGAAAGTCTTGAGGAGCGAGAAGAGTGGGATGAGCGATGACTAAGCTCCGACTGGAGCAGAGGTGATCTCAGAGCCAAAAGTATCGACTCCAGAGAAGGAGACCTGGATCTTTTTCAACTCTCAGATGGCTCCGAGGAATGTGTCGGAGCCGACTGGGAGGGAGGAACATCGGTTCCAGCCAGAGCCGAGATGGATGGTATAGCTTCACCCAATGATGGCTCCGAACTGGGAGCCGAAGGTTTAGGTGGCCTGGAAGATTTCACGGGCTGAGCCTTAGCCGGTGAATCTTAGGGCTTAAGCAAACCCCTCAGGATCAACTTGTTTTTGCACTCCTGCAGGACTCTTGGACTGAATGCATGGCAAATCGAGCAAGAGTCCTGCAGGTGCATGGCACCCAGACAATAAACACAAGAAGTCTGACCATCTGTCAGAGACATCATCTGACAGCATGAGTCACAATTCTTGAATCCAGATGGCTTAGGATCCTTGGTCATCCTGAAGGAAAACCAAGGAACAAAGAAACACACACAGAAAGGTTAAGGTAACTAACCACTAAAAATTACACACTACAGATACCACAACCAAAAACTACAAGCAAGGTATATATCTGCACTACTACAAACAAAAACTATAGTTAACTATCACTAAACAACTAACAGTAATAATAAAGGATTTTTTTTTTTTTTGTAAGGAAGGAGATAGAGAGAAAAGGTTATCCTCTAACTTAAACGGAAAACCTTTTTGAGGTAAGGAAAGGGAGAGAAGGGGGAGGGGAAACTCTATAATTAAAACGAGTTTCTGAGGAGAAGTAACAAGGATTAGGAAGAGACTAGCTACAATACAATAGTTTTATCTAAACGACTAATTCTACTCTAAAACTAACAGTTTTATGACAAGAAAAGCAATAATAATAAAGTTTTATACGACCTGAGCCAGTAGAACAACCTCGCAGCAGAAGCGGCAAATGAGATCTGGGTATCTAGCACCAGGCATCATGGGATATAGGGGGGCCTCGAGCCATTAAGCAGCTCTCGAGCTTTTGAAGATGGCAGAGTCGGAGCCGAGGATCGGCTCCGAACCCAACCAGCAAGAATGAAGGTGAGATAGACAACTTAACATCAATGATTCTAGTTAGAAATAGATAAAGAAAGGTATACACAACTAAAGGATGAAAGACTAATGATAAAAGTGGAAAGATTCCTGAAGGAAGTCATATCTAATGATTTAAAATTAGTTAGTCTGACAAAGCAGCAATAAAGGCAAAAAAGAATGCTAGCAGCATGGAAAGAGACATCAATGTCAGGAAGCAAGAATATGATATCTCTTTTAAAAGATACTTTGTTGAGTTTATGCAATTTTTTCCTCAGAGCATAGCCCTTACTCAGCCGTTAAGTCATCATTTCTCTGGACAACCCAGTGCATTCCCCAAAATTATTCTCATAATGTCACATGTAGTATCTCTAGATGCCAGTGAATAATGCATACCAAACAAGTTATCCAAAATAAGCAGACGTTGCTTAGTCTCATCATCTTACAGTACTCATTACAGTCTGTCTGCATTCAGTAAAATAGGAATTGCACTGCAAAGTGTTAACATTTTTTCTCACGTTTTGTATTTTTCAAATAATTTAGCTAAAAAACTCTCATTTAGTCCATCCAATGATCTCCTTTAAATTCATCTGTAATTGTTTTGCCTAATACTTTATGAAACTAGTGTAGCTGATAGATGTCATACTCCTGATCAGAGAAAATGTGCAGTGCATATAAATGCAGACAGGAGGACTATAATGTTGTATGTTGTGTCATGTATTATTACAAAGCAAAACCTAACATGCTTTGTAAACAATGAGAACCACAGTGAATAACTGTTAAAAGTCAGGAAGGAATTTATTAACTGGCATCTGTCCATGCATCATGACAGGTACAAAGGTATCAGTGTTTCAGACTTCAGATTATATATCTTCCCCCACCCACTGTTACAGGAATAATAAAGGCAAAAACATGGGCTATTATTTTTCACTTATGTAACTTTAGCAGTTTCATGACTGCATTTAATAATCTTCCTTCTTCTATTCATATACTGCCATCTTTTCTCTCTCTTTCTCTCTCTGTCTCTCCCTTTTTCTTCCTTCCCCATCACTCTTTGCTGCTTGCATTTGTGCAACCCAGTCTCCTGTCTGGTCAATCCACAGTTCTTGAATTCTTGGCCAACTATTTATTGTTCTATTTTTTTCTGCCCACACATTGGTATAGTAAGGGCAGCATGCTTGACTTGTTTTATGTAAACACTGGTACAATGAAGGCAGAATGATTGCCCTGTAAACACTGGCACACTGAGGGCAACATGTCTACCTTGTTCTGTGTACACACTGGCACATTGATGGCAACAGGTCTACCTTGTTCTATGTACACACTGGCACACTGAGGCAGCATGTCTACCTTGTTCTATGTACACACTGGCACATTGAGGGAAACATGTCTACCTTGTTCTATGTACACACTGGCACATTGAGGGCAACATGTCTACCTTGTTCTATGTACACACTGCCACACTGAGGGCAACATGTCTACCTTGTTCGATGTACACACTGGCACATTGAGGGTAGCGTGTCTACCTTGTTCTATGTCCACACTGGCACACTGAGGGTAGCATGTCTACCTTGTTCTATGTACACACTGGCACACTGAGGGTAGCATGTCTACCTTGTTATATGTACACAGTGGCACACTGAGGGCAACATGTCTACCTTGTTCTGTGTATGCACCGGCACACTGAGGGCAGCATGTCTACTTTGTTCTGTGTACACACTGGCACACTGAGGGCAGCATGTCTACCTTGTTCTCTGTATTCCACAGTACTGTAAGGACAGCTCATTTACCTTGATATGTGTACAAATTAGGTCTGTCAGGGCAGTATGTTTGCCTTGTTCTGTGGACATACTGGCACAGTGAGGGAGCATGTTTGCCTTGCTCTGTGGACACACTGGCAAACTGAGGGCAGCATGGTTGCCTTGTTCTGTGTAGTCAATGAAAGCAGAATGCTTGCCTTAATGTGAATACACACTGATACAGTGAGATCAGCATGCTTTCTTTTTTCTGTGGGCACACTGGCTAGTTTTCCTTCTTCTGTATATGGACTGTTACAGTGAGGGCAGCATGATTTGTTTGCTGTCTGTAGATACTGGCTTTGTTCTGTGAACCCAGTGAAGGTAGAATGTTTGCCTTGTTCTGTGTTTGCACTGCCACAATGAGATTAGCATGTTTGCCTTGTTCTGTGAACACACTGGCACAGTAAGGCTGGTATGTTTGTTTTGTTCTGTGCACATACTAGTACACTGAGGTCAGCATCTTTGCCTTGTTCTGTCTATACACTGGTACAGTGAAGGCAGAATGTCTGCCTTGCTCTGGGTGCATACTAGTACAACTGGGCAGCATGTTTGCATTGTTCTGTGTGCAGTGTTACAATGAAGTCAGCATTTTAACCTTGTTCTGTGTACAGATTGGTACTGCAAGGTCAGATTGTTTCCCTTTTTCTGTGGACTCACCAACAAAGTGAGGACAATACACCTGTCTTGTTTTGTGCACACTGGTGCAATGAGGTCAGCACACTTGTCTTGTTTTGAGGACAAACAGGAAAAGTGAGGGCAGTAAATTTGCCTTGTTCCATGTGTACATCAGCATAGTAAGGGCAGCATGTTTGCTTTGTTCTGTATACACACTGGCACAGTGAGGGTGGCTTGCTTGCCTTGTTCTGAGTACTCACGGGTACACTGAGGGAAGCATATTTGCCATGTTCTTTCTACATACTGGTACAATGAGGGCAGCAAATTTGCCTTCTTCTCTATGCACACTGGTACAGTGAGGGCAGCATATTTGCCTTGTTCTGTGTACACATCGATACAGTGAGACCATTATGCTTATTTCTGCCATCTTCTGTTGTTGGTGACTTCATTTCAAAGAATGTGATGTCATTAGGCAAGTTGGAAATGATTGGTTGCTTCAGCAGCTTACATTTGAGAAGTAAAAAAAACATGCCATTGAATGTAACTTCAATGATCCCAACCTTCTGAAAGCAAATTTCATAGACAGTAAAAGCAACCGATTTTTACTAGCAAACTGGAAATCTGCTGTCTGATTCCTTAAAGCCGCTCAGTTTGTGGATAATGCACTCCTATGCTGTGAGCTGTGCAACCTGAACCTAACTTAATGCAATTAAGTCTAAATCAACTCTAGTATGGCTGCATATTAAAAAAAGAGGGAAATAAATCCATTGAAACAAACTCTGATTGGATAAATAGCACATTTATGCACATACTCACACACACTCACACACACACACACACACACACACACACACACACACACACACACACACACACACACACACACACACACACACACTCACAATGAACAAAAAAGGGCTTTCCCATTCCCACACCCTAAGCCCCCTTTATGTAAATCTCTACAATGTCCAGCAAAAACATAACTGGTTGCACTCCATTTTCTGTCAAACCTACTGTAACAAAGACGAATAGCGTTCAGTAATACTTATGCTTACTAAGCCTTTATCAAATTTCACAGCAGAAAGAATATTCCAGTACAATGATTTACCCCAGACATATCATGGTTCTTAGTTTAGTTACTACCAGACCCCTGCAATACCAGGGATCAAAGGACTATGACATACCCGCGTACTCATCTGAATTGCTTGGGATTGGTGCCACTTTTACCCATGGTGAAAGAAACAGTAAAAGTCATTAACTCCTGGATTATTCTGGAAAGGGGTCATTGGTCAGTGTCTAACACTATTTGGCTGTTTTTTTCTTTCAGTGGAAATAGTTCCATATTTAATTTGGAGAGTATTGCCCAACCCAGCACTCTGTTTTGCTGAGCTGCGTATATGCCATTGGATTAAGACAAATCCTAATAGTTATCAAGTAATAGTCCATAGATGGATCTCCATTCACTTTCAGTTTACCTGCAGAAAGCATATTATGTGGCCTCATTCATCCATATGTAACCAGTGATAACCTACAATCTGCTTGCACTGAGGTAATGTTATTTTTTTTCAATATACCTCTGTGGATTGACTTGTAGAGTTGGTTAAGATTGTCTCTTTTCCCCTCCTTTTGTATATATTTTAGTGAAAAGATCTTTTTTAAAAACAGTTTTTTTGAATGGTTACTTTATACTGTGGCAAGTAGTGTTTGCTGCTATTTTCATACTTTTATGGTATGGTCTAGCTTGTTTTGTACCTGCACAGTATCTGCCTCATAACATTAAGTACTGTAGTGCTATTTCTCAGTAACACATTATGCTAACATTTATTTTTATTATATTTATCAACCAGTTTATTTGTTGCTTGATTTTACTATTGATCCAAGTTTTACTTATTTCTTTACTTGCAGCTTAAAGTCTAAAATGTTCCTCTGCTACTTAACTCTAGCTACCATATACAAATTTACTTCACCCTTTCTTTTGTCACCACGGAACTACAGCTCACTGTTGCTCCTTCCTTTGATCAACTTGCTAGTACTTGGAGTCCTGAGGCAGTGTGGTAACTGCCTTATGTTTACTGACAGTTATTTAAGCAATAACCCATACCTGGGTGTGGGTAATGCTGGATTTATCCATGGTTAGTGTGGCTTGGTCACAAGGGCAAAGCCCGAGTGGCCAAACAAAGGCAACCTTAGGTAAATCCAGCATTACCTACACCCAGAAGTGGGTTATTGCTATTATACAATGACATTATTTAAGAAAAAAATACTTACTTTTCCTAAATAATGACATTGTATAATGCCTTCTAGCTGCCCTTCCGCAGCTGTCCAGTATTCTGCGGCAGTTCTGATGTACTGCGCATGCATATGGTTACGCAGTACATCACAGCTGTGTGTGGAAGCAACAGAGAAAAGAAGCTCTCCGTTGTTTTTTAAAAGGTGTCTCGCTATGTTAAAAGAATTTAACATAGCGAAATATCTTTAAAAAAAGCAATGGAGATCTTCCTTTCTTCGTTGCTTTTTTTAAAGCTGTCTCGCTATATTAAACGAACATAGCGAGACAGTATTAAAAAAAGCAACGGAGAAAGGAAAATCTCCATTGCTTTTTTTTTAAGATATCTCGCTATGTTAAACTCATTTAACATAGCAAGATAACAGCAACGGAGCTCTTACGTTCTCCGTTGCTGTTCAACACAAAAAAAAAAAAAAAACTTATACTAATGGAAAAAGTCTGGGCAACCGGACCTTTTTCCATTAGTATAAGTCTTGATTTACAATGGGCATGCTGACCAATCAGTGTGCACGTTTTGGAATATTAATGGGGGATCGTTGTATAATTACTATTATCAAATAATGGCACTACCTGTGAGAGATGTGAATATGTACTCAAACCTCAATGCCTGCAGATACCTCTAGAAAAGTCTTATTTACTGGTGACTCCATAATGAAGCACACAGACACTGCATTCATTAGGCTGGAGAATTGTAAAATAACAGTAAGCTGTCTTTCAGGTGTCAGAATTCATGGCATTATTAGGGCCACAGCTCAAAATATAACTGTAACATTGTGGTTGTCCATGTTGGTGTGAATTGCCTTTGGCACTCTACTCTAAGGAGGATGCTGTGAGACATGATTAAACTCTTTGTGAATGTGCCTTTGTTATGGGGTTGGGGGTTGGCACAGGGGTTAAAGTGTATACCTCACAGGCCAAAAGTACAGGGTTTAATTCTTACCAAGCTAAACTGGCTAGGCTTAATATGGCCCACAAGGGCAGCTAGCCTAGAGCTCAACTATGTCTAAGGCATGTAAGACCCTAGTTTTATTTGGCCTAGTGGTGCATTGCTCTGACTCTAGTGCATAGGGTTCTGGGTTCAATACTTGGCAGTATTTTACCATCGCTGAGACTGATGTGTAAGTTCAAGGAGAAGATAATTGGCTTCAACAATTGGCTGGGTAACTGGTGCCATTCCAGAGGCATCCAGAATGTGACAGCATGAGATTTGATGTGTGATGGACCCACCTGCTTTGCTGGGAATTACCTAAATCTCTCCCAGCCATTGCTTTTATATATGGACTAAAACAGTTTTGTCCTGGCAGTGCCTTTTTTAAGGTAAAGCATGACTTCTGGGCATCCCAACATAACAAATTCCAATTTGGCTAAGTAGAAATCTGAACTATAAAATTCCAGGGCATGAGATCTTCCTAGCTCTTGAATGCATTCATATCCATGTAATTGCTGAAACATGGTTTTAATGTATCAATACCATCCCACTCTACTATGATTAGCTTCATATAATGCATTCAGGCCATCTGGGAGCCATGGGGGGAGGGGTATTGCTCTATTTATCCATAATCCCAAGATCTTGTATCAGATCCTCCATGATGTCAGTTTGGAACTTCTCAGATTCCTAATGTCATTTATCAAAATCAACTATCACACAACTATTAATTCCATGTCTCCTTCCATGTCCCTCTCCATGTCCACTTCTTTAAGAATGAAGTATGGTTACGTCTGATAGAAATAGTAACTATAAGACTTAACATATTAAGTGTATATAACAACAAAAAAATATGCACAGAGATTCCAGGTAAAGTCCAACCATCATGCTATCTTTTACCTTAATACCAATAATGCAGGCACTATGAACCAAACTATATTTATGCTCTACTTTAAAGCCAATTACATATCTTTTACTGAAATATGAGAATCTACAAAAGGGACTACATCTCAAATGACCCTAATACCAATGTCATTGCATATGCCTCTCATTTATCTTCCTTTCTGTTCAAACAACTGTATTGAAAATCTGTTCCTATACATCATAAGATGGCGTAGTGGTGCAGCTGCTTGTGTTGTCGCCTCACAGCAATAAGTTCTCTAGTTTGATTCTCGGCTGGGGTGCCTTCTGTGTGGAGTCTCAATGTACTCCCTACATTTGTGTGGGGTTCCTCCCACATTACAAAGACATGTGTCTGGACCATTTCTCCCCAGGCCTCCTCTGAAAATTGGCTAATTCCATGTTGGACTTTCCTGGTGAACAAATGTAAAAATAAAGAAATAAGTACAATGATACATTCAATAATAAAACCATATGGTGGAAGTTACTGTTCAACAAGCTTTACAACAGGAGGAAGAAACTGCTACCTGTTTAGAAAATACCCCCCAACATAAAAAGGATTTAAATGGCTAGCAAAAGCCTAAAGCATACCATTAAAAAGTACACTGCTAATTTTATCTTAAGGGCATCTTTGTCACTAAAGACAATCTCAAGACCTTCTTTAGTTATATTAAGAAATTATTTTGTAGCACCCTATACTGCTGTGAGCTGAAATCAAACCAATCCATCCACAACCCCCTTTTCCATTTTTGCACATGGGGTCTGGGTATCACTATAACAGTGACAATTATGTAGAGCCAAGGTCTACTTGGCTAGGTGGCTAGAATCTCACCACTTATTCAGATCCTAAAAGCATTGCCAACATCTTCACTGAAAAAGTCATCTACAGTTTTTGTCTGCCTATTTATCCCATTATCTCCACTTTTACCCCCCCCCCAACTATCCTTCCTAAAATAATCACTCTTGTTGTGTCTTTCGGCTTTTCCCGGTTACGGGTCACCACAGCAGAACTCCGGTCCGCTAATGATTGGCAGTAGATTTTTACGTGCTGTGTTGCTGGCCCTGATGCACAACCTTCAATGAAGGTACACCCATTCACGCATGTCTCCACACAGAAGACGCTTCAGCTGAGAATCGAACAGGACAACGTCTTACTGTGAGGTGACAATGCTACTGCAGCACCACCACCGCAGTCTCCTACAATAATCACTCTATAAAACTAAAACTATTTCAATTCAAATTCAATTCAAGGAAACTTTATTGTCATTTAGGCAGCCTAAATGAAATTACAAATGTCAGTCATAAGAGAAATGCAGTGCAAATAATATACATACAGCGGTAGCAGTGAATATAAGAAAGAAAATAACACATATGACATGTAAGAAGTAGTTCACATTACATAAATACACTCAATACCCATCATCCAATAATAAATAATAAATAAAAAATAAATATACACCACCATACCCCTTTACCTTTAAGATAGAGAATAAAAAGAGACTAGTGAATAGTAGCTGTTTAGTTACTGTGTTGCACTTGTTAACCTTAGATGTGACTCAGTATAGCCATCATATTGCATAATAGTAATACTGGTGGTAATTAGTCAGAGCAGCAGGATTAAGTATAAAAAGAGGCTTCAGCGTATCAGTTATTATGGTTGGCATCCGAGTTAATAAGCCTCACAGCTGGAGGATACAAACTGTTACTGAATCTGGTAGTCCTACAGCAGAAGCTGCGGTACCTCCTTCCAGATGCAAGTTGTGAGAACCAATTGTGGGCCAGATGGGTCAAATCAGCTAGTATTTTGTATGTTCTCTTTCTTGTTCTTGTAAATAAAAGCTTCTGAATAGAAGGGAGGTTTGTGTGCAAGATTTTCTCAGCTATCCTCAAAATCCACTGCAATTTCTTCTTCTTCTCAGCAACTGTGCAGTTGCCAAACCTTGCTATAGAGGATGCTCTCAATAGCTCCCCCTGTAAAAAGTGGCAAGAGCAGACAGTGGGAGCCTGGCCTTTTAGAGCTTTCTCAGCAGGCGAAGCCTCTGTTGAGCCTTCTTGACAATATGGTTGGTATTAACAGTCCAGAAGAGGTCATCTGAGATGTGTGAAGGCCCAGGAACATGGTTGTTTTGACTTTCTCTACTACCTCTCCTTTGATAGTGAGTGGTTGGTGAACTGTTGCCTTCCTCCTGAAGTCCATAATCATTTCTTTGGTCTTATTAACATCCAGGTCCAGATTGTTCCTGTCACACCAGGCAATCAAAGTATTCACCTCATCCCTGTAGTTATGTTCATCCCCACCACTAATGAGACCCACAACTGTGGTATCATCAGCGAATTTTATAATATGGTTTGAGTTATGTTTTGCAGTGCAGTCATGGGTGAGGATGGTGAAGAGCAAGGGGCTGAGCACACAACCTTGGGGAACACCAGTATTCAGGACTATGCATTGAGAGGTGTTATTTCCAGTGCATGTCCATTAGGGTCTACCAAACAGAAAGTCAAGAGTCTAGTTATAAGTCAAGAGTCACTTACCCACCAGTCCTCATAATGTCATCAGCTAACTTCTGGTAATTGCAAACTATTGCCTGCTTATCTCCTTCTAAACCTATTCAACCTAAGACTCCCCACTGTTTATGTCCCAGAGACTTAGAAAACTGTCATAGTAGTACTGCTAAATAAGAACAGCTCATCTGCAAATCCTGGTAAATACAGACCCATGTGTCTCACCAGTATCAGACCATTTAGTTGAAAGAATTAGGGAGGTTCCAGCTAATAGTCATTCCATTCACATTGCCTATGTAGATCTTACCAAGATCTTTCACACCATTCCCTATCCAGTATTACAGACAAGTTCACCCAATCTCCCTGTGTTACCTATTGGCTGGCTAACTGGCTGACTGTTAGAATTCATACTTAAGGATAAAAAAAAATCACAATCAGTGTTCCATGAGGATCAGCCCCAGGCCCCTTCCTATTTGGCATCTAACTTCTGTGATATGAAAGCAGAAATCAAAGGATTATGCCCTGCAACATTTGTTGATGACTGCAAACTCTGAGCTTTTGTGTTATTTTCTACTGGTTCTCATGTACATCAGCAAGGACTTGACCAGGCCAGTGTGTGGTGTAATGACCATGGGTTCAAACTCAATGCCAAAAAATGTATGTGTGTGTGTGTGTGTGTGTGTGTGTGTGTGTGTGTGTGTGTGTGTGTGTGTGTGTGTGTGTGTGTATATATATATATATATATATATATATATATATATATATGTATATATAAATCCAAAACAAGCCTGCTAGGCTGGTAAAGGATCCACAGAGATAATCCAGGCACATCAGAAAATAAACAAACTCCATCTATTCACCACGTCGAAGTTGAAGTATTCAATTTAATATTCCAGGCATAGCATAAACAAATTCAATAAATTGTAAAACAAATGATGAGTGCTTTTGGATGTTAAACCCTTCATCAGATCTAAAAATAAACAACACTGTTCTTCTATTTATTTAAAATATCATCCAATCAACTCTTAATAAAAATTGCGCCAAAACTTAGATGCTTGTATTTAGTGAATGATATATATTGTTGTCTGATGAAAATCATCAAATATATAACCATTAAATATATAACCAATCACTTCTTATTTTTAACAGTTTTTGACCAAGCACAACGACAGTCACTGGGTAACCCACTCATTTAATTTATTTGATTGGTAGGACATGGAAGCAACCGCTGACGATAGGCTGACTGGCATCTAAGCCTATCATCTAATCTGATTGTTTCTGTAGCTAAGTACAGACCTGTTGCTGCTAATGGAACCCAGGTTCTGCCCACTACATTTGCCCTTGCTGCACTCGGGCTCACTCCACTTCCCTATCCTACCCCCATTCCCACTCGCCCCCATTTTCATTTAATTTATAGTCTATCCTCTGTAATCACACCCATCTGTAGCACCTCACTTCCTTCACCATTAAATGCACCCCTTTCAGCCACCTCACTTCCTCCCAAGTAACCACTCCTCTTCTCTCACTTCACTTCCTCCATATTGCTCTCAAATACCCCTACTTATTTCTAGTATTCACCCTCTTAAATCTACTGCTGCAGCATTTGTAAATACCCAACAATTTATATCCTCCTTAGCAAAACTATCATATCAAGCATATTTCTACAACTAGTTTTCCAAACCATATCCAAATTTTCATCTGTGCCACTTTGGATATGCTCTTAACCTCCACTGCTACCTCCTACGAATGCTTTCTCCCACCAACATTCCACACACCTATTCTTTCCTACACCCTCGCCTCTCCTCTCACCTTCCACTGTTTCCCAATAGCTCCATGTCTTTTTCCAAACTTTAACTCCAACTTATTTAAAGTCAAGCAATTCCATCTGCCTACTCTCCCACTAAACGTCAAACTACTGTACTTTCCCAGAATTAAATATATCTCTTCCCTCAGGCTACTCCTTTTAAAACTAATTTTATCAGGTGATGTTCATCCTAATCCTGGACATACTTTCTGCACATCTCTCCCAGCTTCCCCCTTACCCACCCAACTCACCACCCTCTGTAAATTGTTCTCAGACTACCACACTTGCACACACCAAAAACATATCTATAGTATCCATGAACATTCAAAGCATCTTGAACAAAGTCTCCCTTCTCCATGCTTCGATATCTCAATACTCTCCTGATATTCTCTCTCTGAAAACTGGCTTAAGTCTCAGATGTCCAACAATTAAATCTTATCACCAGATTATAACTTCATCCAACAAGATCAGATTGAAAAGAAAGGTGGAGGTGTCACCATGTTTTCCAAGCAGCTCTCCCTCCAACCTGTATCAGTCTCAACTTCTGAGTTTCTCCCTGCCAAAATTCTCATCGCCAACTATCACTTAAATACCTACAAAAAAACTCGTCTTTGTTTCTATCGGTAATAACATTTCTATCCTTGAACACTTCCTCTCCTGGATCTCCGTCACTATCCCTATGAAACGGTTATTCTGGGTGACATAAACATTGACTGGATGACCCTCAATGCCAAGTTTCCTCACTCTGCCATCAACCTCTTTGGTTTCACCCGGCTAATCTCCAACCCAACTCATGTAAATAAACACACTAACTCTACCTCCACCTTAGACTGGATACTCACCTCCAAGCCTAACCTCTATCATAACCCATCTACACTACCCAATACCCTTAGTGATCACCATCCTACCTCTATTGTCAGATAGTCTCTCCAGCTTCACAAACCCCCAAAATACAGAGACTGACACAAATTCTCAGCCTTCAGCACTGAAAAGTTCAACAACCTCCTATCTTCTTATAACTGGTCCTTCCTCTAAAATCTCCCTCTAGATGATGCAGTTCTTGCCTTTAATAAAATTTTCCTTGACACACTAAACTCCCTAGCTGTCATAAGGAGAATAAGGATCAAAACTCTTTCTGCCCCCTGGCTAACAGGAGCCACCAGAACCCTCATGAATCAGCATGATTGTGCTTGGAAACAATGGAATAAATCTGAATCTCACACTGATTTCCAAAAATACAGAGAGTTACGTAGCATAACCAAAACAGATATCATCTCAGACAAACAAAACTATTTCAACAATCCACTCAGCAACCCACACTCTACTCCCCCAAAATTCTGGCAAACTGTAAACAAGTTACTACATCCAGAGTCCCCAGCACCCCTAACCCCACCACCCTAATATCTCTGCTTCTGAAACTGCTACAGTCTTAAATTCCTTCTTCAATAACTCCATCAGTAACCTTACAAAAAACAATATCACCCTCACCCCCTACCCCTATCCATTCCTTTAGTTTACTCTTAGACCTGTCCCCATAACTTATACCAAGTCCCGTCTCTCCAAACATAAAACTTGCTCTCCATCAATAGATAACCTACCTCCTCAAGTCCATAAAATTGCTGCAAATGCTATTGCTATCCCTATCTCCATTTTGATTAACAGCTCCATCAAGGAAAATATAGTCCCTGACCTCTGGAAAAAGTTCTATATCATACCGCTATATAAAGGTGGAAGTGAAACAGACCCTTCCAGTTTTAGCCCCATCACTATACTATCTCTGCTATCAAAAATCCTAGAAAAGTGCATTCACTGACAACTCCTGGATTATCTTGTTAAAGAAAACCTTCTAACCACCAGACAGCATAACTTTCCCCCTAAACACAGCACTACTACTGCTCTGACATCCTTTACTAACACAATTGCCACATCTCATGATAATAACATGCTCATCTCCTGCTATTTCTTGATTTATCCAAAGCCCTCGACACTGTCTGTCATAGTTTGCTCCTAGCTAGGCTACCATCTCTCAGCCTCTCTAACTCTACTCTCTCCTGGTTCTCTAGCTACCTTACCAACAAATTCCAAGTTGTGCAATGGCAATCTAACCTCTCTTCCTTTCTACCTGTTCACACTGGGGTACCCCAAGGCTCCATCCTTGGACCCCTTCTATTTAACACCTTCATCAATGACCTTCACTCTGCTTGTCCACTCTCGACTATTATTCAATATGCTGATGATTCCATTCCTGCTCTGAAGATATCACTCAACTTCACACCCTTACCCAAGAGTCTCTTCACTCTATTGAAAACTGACTCAGCTCCAACCAACATATACTAAATCCCAAGAAAACAAAACTTCTTCTATTCCTTCCATAAACCATGCAACATCACAAAGACACCTTCTTAGTCTCTTACCTAAACAACACAATCATCTCTACTGCATCTCACACTAAAGTCTTAGGTGTCATAATTGATGACCACCTAAGGCTTGATCTACATATTCGGCAAAGCATAAAAAACACACCAAAATTAGGTATCCTATACAGACACAAAATATTTTTCACTAATGCTTCCAGACTCTCTCTAGCACAAGCCCTCCTACTACCAATGCTACTCTACACTGCCCCCTTACTCGCATCCCTCCAATATAATCTTATGACTAAATTAGAACATACATACAACAAAGTTGCAAGGTTTGCTGCTAACTTACATTATGGCACTCATCACTGTACAGCCCTAAAAAACCTGCATTGGCTTGAATTCCAGTACCAACTTCTACTCCCCAAACTGATCCTAGTTCATTCACTCTTACACATACCATCATCCTGTCCCTCCCTCTCCACTCTCGTCCAGCCATATATCCCAAACCGTGCACTTGACAGCTCACTACAGCACCAGTTACAAGTCAGTGAATGCAATACTAATAGTGGTAAACTACCATATAGTCATTCTGTAGTCTCAGCATGGAATAAGTTACCATTAAATGTCAGAACTATTACAAACCCCAACTCCTTTAAATCTGCTTTAAAAGACACCTTTCATTCATCCTGGTCCTGCCATTGTAATGACCGAACATAATTATAATGCTATCTCCCTCCTAGCTACCCTGTTGGCTAGCCTTCCTCACTAACTTAGTGTCTCGAGCAAAGGTAATTCCTCCTCATGATTCCCTTCTCCCCTCTTTTGTCTTTCTTTCAAGCTACACTCTTTAAAACATTTGTTACTTTGTTAAACAGAAATGTGTTGTAAACTTGTTACTCTCTTTATGGTACTTTTGGGTCTCGCTTTTTTTTATTCTCATTGTTAATTTTCTGTATAATTGGTTTTGTAACTTGCACTACTTATATTTTGAACTTATATCTTTTGTATATTGATACTGTTGTTTTATATTCTACTTTCTTTGTTGTAATTCTGGAGCTTTTCTCCTTGGGTCTCTGCTGAAAATGGGCTTCTGCTCAGACGGACTAATCAGGTTAACAAATGTCAAATAAATAAATAAAATAAATAAATAATAAAAATAATATACTTGGATGTACAATTTTCCAAAGTTAATTATAATGCATTTCTTGGCATTGAGTTTTAAACCGCGGCCTTTGCATCAGTTATTTGTCTGTGTTAGACCCTCTTGTTGCAAGATGTTCATGTCATGGGGGAATATATATCTCCCAGTTTAGAGTCATCTGTGAACTTGGTGAACCAAAAGCCTTTGACATTATCATTGACTTCTGAGAAGTAGATGCCAAACAGGAGTGAGCCCAGCACTGAGCCCTGAGATACTCCACTGTTGCTCAGTCTCTTGGTGGAGGTGGTCCCACCAGTCCTGACTTCTTGTATACTATCAGTGAGCCAGCCAACAATCCAGTGAGTTATGTAGGGATTTATGCCTAGTTCGGTGAGTTTCTCAACAATGCATGAATGGGGTACTGTATCGAATGCCTTGGCCAGGTCAAGGTATGTAGTGTGCACTGTTTTACCCTCATGCATTGCCTTTGTGACCTTCTCAAAGACATCAACCAGGTTAAGCAGGCATGACCTTTCCTTAACAAAGCCAGACTGGGATGGGTCCATCGTCTGTAGGTTGCCAATGTCCTTGTTGATCATTTGCAGGATAATTTGCTCCATGGCTTTACATATTAGACTTGTCAGACTGATGGATCTGCAGTTCCCGAGTTTGGTTGATTGTCCACCATTATTAAAAGGGATGACTGTTGCAGTCCTCCATTCACTAGGTACATAACTAGTTTTGAGGCTGTGGTTGAAGAGTACCTCAAGTGGTCCTGATAGGTCATGTTTTAGACTATTCAGGTGGCAATCAGGGATATTATCAGGGCCCAACTGAAGCAGTGTTTTAGGCCTTAGTGAGCATGACTTGAACCTGATCCCTGTTAATAGTTGGGGGAGTATGCTTGTAGGGATTTAACAGAGGGTATCGGGGGAGGTGTGGAGGGTGAAGTTGAGCTGAATTATTAAGCCAGTAGATTTGCTATGTCACCCTGATCAGTGAAGTTGGTACTGTTCACCACCGGTTCAGTACACTGCTGTGTGCTACCTTTAAGGTTCTGGACATAGCTGAAGAAGGTCTTGTGATTGTCCCCAGCCTGAGAAGCTATCCTGACCTCGTAGTTGGCCTTATTAGAGTTAATTATCCCTCTTAGTTTCTTGTTTAGATCAATCAGAGAGTTCTTTTCTTTATGGAAGTTGTTCTTTCTGATTTTTGACATGACTTTTTTCTTTTATTATATATGCTATGGAAGTGAGAATTCCACCAGTGGGATTTGTTTTTGGTGTTTGTTTTGGGCTTATAGCAGCCTCTATGCAGCCATTTGTACATTTGTACAGGGCTTCTGTAAATAATTCTGCATAGGTAGCTGTGGTCTCAGGTTTGGGGGAGCCTTGAATTTTGGAAAACTGATGCTTAATAGGATGCAGTTTGCCTTAGAATAGCTTCAGAATATTACAGGTTTAGTAGGGTTTTTTGAGTTGATTTTTTATTTCAAAGGAGACAGCTTTGTGATCCAATCTCACTAGTAAGGACATGACATGGGGGGCATGCAACGCTCTCCCATGTTGGTAAGTAGTAGATTCAGTATATCTGATCCTCTGGTTGGAGAGCACACTATCTGATCCAGGGTGTTCATGTTAATAAACTCCAGCATTTCTACCTGTGAGTGTGAGGCAGTGCATGTTTCCCAGTCTATAGAAGGATAGTGAAAGTCACCCATGAAGAGGGTATTTGGTTAGATGGTGTGTCTCTAATAGGTCTAGGTAATAGTTGTGAGACTCTTGGGGCATAGATGGGAAATGGACCTTATCTACGGTGACCTGCACATGAATGAACTCCATGGCATCATCCTGTTTGACCAAACTGGATGTATATTAGTTGATAACATAGCTAGAGACACCTCTACCTTTAGTTCTTGTATGTGATATCATTGGTCTAAATGTGTGGAAGGCACTGTAACCTTGCACTGCAGGACTACCTTCTAAACCTTTAAAGTGAGTTTTGCTAATAGCACAGATGCCCACATTCCATAGTGAGGATGGTTTGTAGGATGTTTTTTTTTTTTTTTTTTTGTTAAGGATCCTAGCATTGAGCAGTAACACCTTAAGGATACTTTGAGTCTCTTTTGCTATGTTGGGATTTTTTTATTTATTTTAGCATTGCCTAAAAAAGGCTCTAAGCTAAGGAGATATATAAAGTTTTAGACAGTAACTGAAATCCCAGGGGGGGAACAGGTGCAGATCATCCTTGGCAAAGCAATATGGTCTGTTAACCATGTCCCCCTATGTTGATAGATATTTGATTCCCCTGGAGTGACACCAGAAGCAAAGCCAATTATTAAAATCAACCTTTTTGTATGAATACTGTGGCATTATCCTTGTTGAAGGTAAAATGCTGGTTGATGCAAGGCTCGTGCCTGTTGTTGACACATATTCAGAGAGATTCATAAAGTCTTTTTTCATATAGACCAGTGAGGTACATCTCAGGTCATTTACACCCACATGGACTATGCTAGAATCATACTGATACATGGGGCATAGTGACCTGAGTATGTGCGTGATATTGCAGATCCTGACTCCAGATAGGCACCTAACAGCTATTTTCTCCTTCTCTAACTAGGTGAGTAGGGCATCTGTGTGTCATACAATGGAATCCCCAGTGATAAGAGTATTAGATAAAGTGCTTGCTTGCCTTATGGGCTTCATGCTTGCTTGCCTTATGGGCTTCATTCTTTGGAGACCATTGGGTGTAGACTTACGTGTAATGTTTGGGGTTGCTTTTGGTGTATGCTTTAATAATTGCTGAGGAAAGGTTTTGTCTTTAAAAGACTTAGGAAGTCTTTGAGGTTTGAGAAAGTTTCTTTTAACTGCCTCAACATAGGAAGATATACATGTGTGAGGAGTGGTAGGTGTGAGGGATGTATTGTTTGTATTCTTCACAACCTCGTTTGTAAGAGAGATTTTTGCCTCCAAGGAAGTTATGTATTTACATCTCTCACATACTGTATTAGTTTCTTTAAGGATCAACTGGTTGTCTGAGAACAGGAGATAATTGTTACATTGTCTTAGGATACACATATATACCAAGCTGGCTATAGAGACATTTGGAAATGGCATATCCATGTTGTCTGGATCTATATTAGGGAGGGCTATTATGGTTTAAGTATTGTGTTTCAGCAAGGGTCTCCTAGATTGGTGGGTGGGAACAGAGCCAGATCAAGGTCATATGGGGCCCTAGGCAGGACACTGGACTGGGGCCCCCTGTCATATGACATCACAACATCATGGCCATCAGGGGAAAGAAGGATTTTTGCAGTAAAGTAAGCACTGTTTGTCAGCAATTATTGAGACTGTGTGCTCATCACATCTGATCTTAGAATGTAATAAATGGTAAACAGAGTAAACAGTGAAAAGTAGAAAACTAATGGAAATCAGCTACAAACTTGACAAATTTGTGTCTGGCTACCTAGAAATAGCAGCAATTAATGTACTTTCTCCACAAGAACCACTACTATCTCAAGATGGCTCCCACACCAGGCCAGAAACAAGCTAATTGTAAACAGTGAAAGCATTAATTTAAATGAGGGTAAAAGCAGGTTAAACAAATTACATTCAGAAAAAAAAAACAACACAAATTCAAAGGCAGTGGAAATATGTAAAAAAAATGTTACTGAGTTATTTCTGGTGCACAGGGGATGAAGCCCAGTGCAAAAATGCTTTTGTGGCAATATGGGAAGTTTTGAAATGTAACTTTTCTTTGGCAATTGGAAGTCTGGTATGAAGGGCAGTGTTGTATACAACAATGTACAGCAGTAAATATTAGCAGCTGAAATGCAAGTATCTTCTGCCACTTTCCTTTGGCGAATACATTGCTTACTTTATACATTCAGTACTTCTCTGTTACAAAATCTAAGACTTACTTTCTCTCAAATAACTATTCCTCTGTTGAATCTGTAGAACATCATCCATGTTTTAGCTTCAAAAATATATTGAAAACAAAAGTTACTATGTCTGAGTGCTGAATACCAATAGTCATGTGCTCTGTGAACTTCTACTCCAGTACACCATTCATAATAATTACAAAACAACATAGAGATCTACAAAAAAGAAAACAATGTATCCTTAGTAAAGAGAAAATGGTGAAAATTTGAAGATGTTTTTAATTAAGTTTAATTTGAAACCAATGCTCCAAGGCATCTAGGCATGATATGAACTCCAAAAGAACTGGATGGGCATGCCAAATGACTCGGCATTTTCTTTTTTGTATCAGGAACTATTTAAATGCAGTTGCTTACCTTAGACTGAAGTAAACAAATATATGAATGGAACATTGAATGCCAAGCCTTTCAGTCTAGCTGTCAAGAGTTGGCCTTGGAATACTTCTCAGTTAATTCAAGCACTGCAATAATTAGTTTTAACTTGAATTAGTACTGACTTCAAATTGCTGTGTGTGTGTATTTTTAGAGACCATTGGCTGGCAGTAATACTGAATAGTGTGAAGCTTAACAGCTAATCATAGAAGTTAAAAATGAGTCTTTGATACAGCAAATGTAATATGTAATATATTACAATCAAAACAGTGATTTTATGACTTTGATAACCTCCTTACAATTTAGTTAATACCTACTTAGCCTGTATAATTTGCTCATGTTTAACAGAAGTCTGATCAACAGCAAGTTTATTTAATTTGCAATGTATAAAACTCCTTTAAGGACTTGCGACTTTAAATAATCACTTCAGAAAAGTAAAGCTATATACTTCATCACTGTGCCCTCATTTATTCACAATCTCCAGCTTATTTCTGTAACTAGCATGTCTATAAGGAACGCAAAATACACATACTTTTAGGAGTCTGTATAGGCAACAATCTTCACTTCAGCAAAATGGTACAGAACAGCACTGACAGAGCTAAACCGACTACTATGCTGAAGACATCAGGAAGAAAGCTTTATATCTGATGAGAGGGTAACAGGAAAGGGGCTGTTCTGCTTCTTTCCATGGCTACTTTACTGCTCATTCCTTCTGAAAAATTCCAACATTAACAGCGGACAGGTAGACGTCCTTACATAAAAACATTGCTTGACTTGTTACCTATTTAGTAGTGGTAGAATAAATGTAGGGTTGCATGGAGGAATAAACTACATTCAGCCCATAAAATAAATAATGTTCACTGCACATCCTACAAGAGTACAAGGATATTAAACAAGGAGAAAGTAACAGAAACTATGAGTCAAAAATAGCAAAAGCACATTTTTTTGTTGGAAACATTCTTCAAGTAAACTTCCTGAGAACTGAAAAAACAGATTTTGTGGAATTTGGTAATTTAAGTGAGAACATCCATTTACCATAACTAGTATTTCTGTTAATTACTCATAAAACAGTCACTTTCGTGTATTTGTTGTTTTACACATAAAATCTGTTTTCATTTTGCATATATAGATGAACTTAAAACCTTTTTCTTACTCTTAGTTTTCACAGTTCATAGATTACTACTAGGCCAACTGTCCTTGTGAGCCATTTTAAGCCTAGCCAATGTAAGAATCAAATCCTGCACCTTGTGCCTGTAAGGTTTCTTTCACTCAACCCCTCCAGCACAGCCTCAAGCTATTCTTCATGGCTACAGAAATATTCACCATCTTACTTTCTTACATTCATCAAATCATGTTTTACTTTACTCAACTGCTTTTTTCTCTTGAGGCAGTCGAGTGACTTGTCTGGACTCTCAACAGCAGCCAGCAGGAGGATGATCATCAACCAAGCATGCAGAGATCTGTACTAGAAAAACGCACAGAGCTTCTAATGGTTTTAATGAACAAATCCACACCTATGTGACTTGCGGATGAACCTTCTGACTGAACTATTAAGTCTGTCAGGCTGGGAGGGAGGCAGACCAATGCACCCGCTTAGTGCCACTAAGTTAGTGCTTGCTTTACTATGTTGGTACCTGATCTGATAAAAATAAACTGAATGGAAGAAGCCAAGTAGCACTGTGTTATTTCTTTTAAAATTGGATTACTATTCGCACTGTTGTGTGTGCAATGTGCTGCAAATAGTAATCTGATTTTAAAAGAAATAACACAGTGCATTTTTTTTTTAAATTTTACCTATTTTTGGGCCCCTAGCCTTCATGGGGCAGTAGGCGACTGCTTATATCGCCTACTACTGGATCCGGCCCTGGGTGGGGAAAATATATAAATACCTTAAATGACAGATAATAGCAATGAAAATGGAAAAGGATGGACTTTGTAGGCCAGAGGACTCTGCCCTTCTGAGCTGGGAATTTTTGGTTAAAGGTTTATAGTGCCTGAATATTTGAACTGTATCTTACTGAAATTGGTACACCTTGTTTGCTGTAGCATAGACTAGATCCAGGCCTGCTGAATCTAGCTTTGTTTATATGCTTGTTGTTTGTTTGCTTGTTATTTCCCTGGAACGCTAATTCCACCTAATACGCTGCTTCTCAGCGCTTCTGTGGATCACTAGTGATATCTGCATTGCTTACTGTACTTATTTCCTTGTTTCACTTGAAAGAAAGTTACTGTTTGTCGTTTTTGCATTTAGTTACTTGTAACACATTGCACTCAAGTTACCTGGCACTTGCTCACTAAAGCAATTATATAAGTCAGCACTAAAAATTAAAAGCACTACACCCTCACTCCCCACTGGCCCTTGTTTTCAATTATTAAGGAATTCCCAATATTATTCTAGCATGTCCAAAGGTCAGTTGTCAATCTCCTCTCGGTCCAGCTGGTGAATCTGGGAATCTTGAGGCAATGTTATAACTGCCTCATGTACACAGACAACCCTCTCCTCCTCCCACATAACACAAATACTTGCAAGAGATGCAGCTATTTAGCCAAATTGGAGGCTGAGCTCTCTCAACTCAGGACTGGTAAGACCAGACAGGAGGAGAAGGCAACTACACACACCACAAAACCAGCCTCACATAATGCTACCACACCACTGAATCAAACACATAAACACACAAAGACATACTCGGAGGCTCTGAGTAAAAATTTACCTAAACAGCAGAGGCCTCCAAAGCAGACACCCAAACAACTGCTACCTCAAGACACCCCACAAGCAACACATAAACCACAAAATCAGTGTGCAAAGCAGTCACAGCCCTTAAGGCCAAATACAACACCAAACATACTTGTCATAGGTGACTCCATAGTCAGACACACTGACATCCCACTTAAAAGGCTGAACAAGGAGAGGGTCACAGTAAGCTGCCTATCGGGCGCTAGAATCCGCCACATAACACAAGCACTCGGGTCACTCCACGGCAAGTACAAATATGACACAGTCATTGTCCATGCTGGTGTGAACGACCTGAGATGCACCTCCCTGGACTACATGAAAAGAGACACAGGAGCTCACTGATTATGTAGCCCAGGCAGGTATGACCCTGACCCTGAGCAGTATCCTTCCTTCACCAAGAATGATGCCACAATATAGAGACAAGATGATCAGCTTTAACAATTGGCTTAATGTCTGGTGTCATTCAAAGGGGATCCAGTGTCTGTCTGCCTGGGATGACATGCTTGACAAGCCACGCTGCTTCACAAGGGATGGCTTGCACCTGTCACCCCTGGGATTCCGGATATTGGCTAAGGCTCTTGCCACCCCCATAGTGCCTTTTTTAGGCAAGGCTCAAATTCTAAACCTAACATGCTAGAAAACAAAAATGGGAAGAAACTGAGGGTAATGCTGCTCAATGCCAGAAGTCTAAATCTCAAAATGCACGCACTCGAGGCCCTTCTCAGTATGGAGAACATGGATGTCTGTGCTGTAACTGAAACCTGGTTCAAGGCTCCTGAGAGCACCCCGGCACTATTAGGTTTTACCTCATATCATGCGTTCTGGTCCCAAAACCCGGACCACACCACAAAAGGAGGGGGTGTATCCATATTCATAAAGGATACTCACACCTCCAGGTTGGTGGCAACGCATGAAGCTTCGGAAACCATCCAGGTGCAGCTAACCATAGGCAAAACTGCTCTACAAATTGTAGCATGCTACAGGCCACCCTCTCAAACTCAGGAACCCCACACAGACTTCCTGAAGACACTGGAGGGTATAAACGTTTCTCCAAACACCATCATATTGGGTGACTTCAACTACCCAAATATAGACTGGGAACATTACTCAAGCCCTAACTTTCTAGCCCAACGGTTCCTGGAGTTCATAAATTCAAATGCCATGGAACAGCTAGTCACTGTTCCCACGAGAGGAGAAAATATACTAGATCTCATTATCACAAACATGGGGACAAAATGCTCCACACTGGAAGTATATCCCTCATTGGTGAGATCTGATCATAAACTAATCTCACTGGAAATCCACATCCCCCCACCCCAAACAAAAAGACCACAGTGAAGAACTTCTCTAAAGCAAACTTCACACTACTCAAGACTGGTGTGGTATCCTTCAAGGCCCCTGAGCCAGTGGAAACCACAACCCAAACTGCGGAAGCCCTTACAGATGTCTTCTATGAACACCTCCAGGACTGCATGGATCAGGCAATCCCAAATAAAACCAAGACTCTTTCCACAAAGGGCAAACGTCCAGTCTGGTGGACCCCAGCCATTAACAAACTTTACAATAAGAGGAGAAAGCTATTACATGGTAGAACAAAATCCATAAAAGGGAAGTCACCCCTGATCATTATTAGTAAAAAAATATGAGCACTCATAAAATCAACTAAGGCCAATTTTGAGAGAAAAATTGCCATGGATTCAAAGGACAATCATAAGGCCTTTTTCAGCTATGTTAGGAACCTGGGTGGAAACTCCCAGATATGCTCAGAATTAGTCCAAAATGATACAAAAATCACTGAACCCACAGACATTGCCAACATACTGGCAGACAGGTTCAGTGCAAACTTCACCCCCCTCTCCCCCCTAAAGGAGAGATAACTATCCCAGTGGAGTGTAGCCTCCCAGACATCTCAAATGCGCAGGTGAAAGCTGCTCTCTCTAAAGCTAAAAACACAGCATCAATGGGACCGGATGGTGTCCCCGGCTGTGTGCTACACGAGCTAAATGAGGAATTAAACCCGCACATAAGGCAGCTGTTTAATCTCAGCCTTACCACAGGATACGTGCCCAAGGAGTGGCATACGGCAACTGTGGTCCCACTCCACAAAGGCGGTGCCTCTACGGACCCTGGTAATTACCGCCCTATAAGCTTAACAAGTCTAGTCTGCAAAGCTATGAAGAGGATCATAATGGAGCTCATAAACAAAGATATAGGGACTTGCAGACATTGGACCCGACCCAGTTTGGCTTCGTCAAGGGCAGATCATGCCTTTTGAACTTGGTCGACTTCTTGAAACAGTCACCAAGGCCATTGATGAGGAAAGGCAGTCCATACAGCCTACCTTGACCTTGCAAAGGCTTTGACACAATACCCCACTCAGGAATTGTAGAAAAACTTACCAGCTTAAATGTAAACCCATATATCACAAGATGGGTTGCAAACTGGCTTAAGGACAGAACCCACAGGGTTAGAGTTGCTGGCGCTATGTCAGACTCCAAGCCAGTCACAAGTGGTGTCCCACAGGGCTCGGTCCTTGGCCCCTATTGTTCGGCATCTACTTCTCAGAAGTACAGGCCAACATGGGAGGACTTTGGCTGACAAAGTTTGCAGATGACTGCAAACTGGGCGCCATAGTGGAAAGTGCATCGGACACGGATATCCTTCAGAAGGGACTCACGAAACAGATAGCTGGTGCCAGAGCCATGGCCTGAAGTTAAACACCAAAAATGTATAGTCATACCCTTCGGGAAAAACAAGGTAACCCCAAGCTACCATATAGGTGGCAATCCACTAAGCACAGAAGAGATTATCAGGGACCTGGGGACCCAGGTTGACAGTGGCCTTTCTTTTGACACTCACATTGCTAAAGTGGTTAGAAAGACCTTCTACATTGCCCACCTGATCATGAAGGGATTCACATCCAGATCTAGTGAGGTCATTGTTCCCTGTACTCTTCACTTATCAGACCAATGATGGAGTACAATGCCCCATTCGGGATGTATCTCACCCGACATCTGCAGCAATTGGAGAGACCCCAAAAGTTCCTCACCAAAAGGATAAAGGGACTCCAAAATCTGTCATATGCTGCCAGATTGAAGAAACTCCAGCTCTATTCAGTCACATACCGTCTGCTCAGAGGTGACATGTGCCTGACATACAAGGCCATGTCCAACCCGGAATTAATGGACATGCTCCACCTCAAAAAATCCAAATCCACCAAAACCACTAGAGCAAGCGACTTAAACCTTAGCACGGATATAAATAGGATGTGCTGGAGGGACAGATTTATCACTCAGAGACTCCCTATGCTGTGGAATAAAATCCTGGTCCATGTGAGGCAGAGCACCTCACTGGCTCTGTTCAAGAGAAATCTTGACCTGTGGATGGGAGATCGTAGGTTTACCCCGGGAATAATCTCTGTGTCACTGCTGGACAGAGGCACAACAAACTAATGGACACGTATTTTTTCATATAAGGGGTGGCGTAAGCCACAAAACTTTGGGCTAGGCTTATAAATGCCTTAGGGCAGATAGCCTAGTATAAACCTATGAACCTATGAACCTATGAACCTATTACAATAAGGAGTGGAAGCATGAGAAATAGATAACAGATTTCTCTGATCAGTGTTAAGCAAAATACCAAAAAAACTAAAAAAAATTGCTTTTTTCCCACTTTTCTGAGATTTAAAAAAGTTCAGTTACAGGCTTGCTGTTCTTGAACTGTTTGTAAGTTTCTGTGAGGCCATTTTTTGCTTGGGCTAAAGGAAAGTCTCTCTGTTGATCAGTGGCAGTGAAAAACATTGAGCAGCCTGCCTGCCCCTGTGGGAGTGGTTACTGACTTGAAACTGTAGTTTTATTGGCTATTTTGGGTCAATTCCAAACTCCTTCATCTTCCTCTCTTAAAACCCTCTTTTGCGCGGTTTTGTGCATAGCGCAACAGCGGGCAGCACCGCCTAATTGGGTTTAAACTATTCCTGGCTCCACAAAGTCTGCTCTTCACTTTTTCCCTTAGAACTGCTCTATCTCTCAATTTAAACACCATATTCTCATTCTAAGGCCCTTCACTGGTCCAATTAAGTAATCCTACAAGTTAGCACTATTAAACAATAAGCACTACTTACTCTTATAGTCTCTACGATTACCCTGTCCTCTATTGGTCTGTCTTAAATTCAGTTTCCCTGTTACTCTAGCATGTCCAAAGGTCAGTCAATGGTTTCCTCTCCAGTCCAGCTGGTGAATCTGGGAATTTTGAGGCAATGTTACAACTGTCTCATGTACACGGACAACCCTCTCCTCCTCCAAACAGGTTCAAATATATGTGAGAGATGCAACTATTTAGCCAAACTGGAGGCTGAGCTCTCTCATCTCAAAACTGGTGTAACCAGTCAGGAGGAGAAGGTAACCTCACACAACACAATTCCAGTATCACATAGTCCCACCACATCAGCGAACCAAACACATAAATACACAAAAACATACTCGGAGGCTCTAAATAAAAATCTACCTAAGCAACAGAGACCTCCAAAACAGACATCCAAGCAAACACTACCACAAAACAAAACACACACAACACATAACCCACAAAGTCAGTGTGCCAAGCAGCCACAGCCCTTAAGGCTGAATAACACACCTGATACACTTGTTATAGGTGACTCTATTGTCAGACACACTGACATCCTGCTCACCAGGCTGAATAAAGAGAAGGTCACGGTGAGCTGCCTGTCGGGTGCTAGGATCTGACACATAACGCAAGCACTCAGGTCACTCCAAAGCAAATACAAATATGACTCAGTCATTGTACATGCTGGTGTGAATGACCTGAGACATACCTCCCTGGACTACATGAAAAGAGACATAGAGGAGCTCTCTGATCATGTAGCCCAGGCTGGTATGACCCTGACCTTGAGCAGCATCTTACCCTCACCTAGAATGATGCCACAGTACAAAGACAAAATGATCGATTTTAACAATTGGCTAAAATTTTGGTGTCATTCAAAGGGGATCCAGTGTCTGTCAGCCTGGGATGACATGCTCGACAAGCCATGTTGCTTCACTAGGGACGGCTTGCACCTGTCACCACTGGGCTTTCGGATATTGGCAAAGGCTCTTGCCACCCCCATAGTGCCTTTTTTAGGCAAGGCCCAAAAGTCAAACCCACCCCATAGACAGCACAAGGAACAAGAAACTAAGGGTAATGCTGCTAAACGCCAGAAGTCTTAACCTCAAGATGCACACACTCAAAGCTCTGCTCAGTATGGAGAACATCGATATCTGTGCAGTGACAGAAACCTGGTTCAAGGCTCCAGAGAGCACCCCAGCACTACCAGGCTATACCTCGTATCATGCTTTTCGGCCCCAAAACCCGGACCAAACCACAAAAGGAGGGGGAGTTTCCATATTTATCAAGGATATCCACACCTCCAGGTTAGTGGCATTGCACGAAGTATCGGAGACCATCCATGTGCAACTAACAGTGGGCAAGACTGCTTTTCAGTTTATAGCATCCTACAGACCACCCTCTCAAAGTCAGGAATCCCATTCGGCTTTCCTGAAAACATTGGAGAACATGAAGATTTCTCCGAACACCATTATATTGGGTGACTTCAACTACCCAAACATTGACTGGGAGCATTACTCAAGCCCCAGCACCTTAGCCCAAAGATTCCTGGAAATTATAAGCTCAAATGCTAGGGAACAACTAGTCACCACTCCCACAAGTAGGGACAACATACTAGACCTGATCATTATCAACATGGGGACTCTGTGCTCCACACCAGAAGTATATCCCTCATTGGTAAGATCAGACCATAAATTAATTTCACTGGATGTTCACATCCCGACCCCACCCCCAGCCCAGAAAACCACAGTGAAAAACTTCTCAAAAGCAAACTTCTCACTTCTCAAAACCGAAGTGGAATCCTTCAAGGTCCCAGGGCCTGTGGAAACTACAGCCCAAACTGCAGAATCCTATATAAATGCATTCTACGGACATCTCCAGGAATGCATGGATCATGCTATCCCAAACAAAACCAAGACCCAATCATCCAAAGGCAGGCATCCAGTCTGGTGGACCCCTGCCATAAATAAACTGTACAACAGAAGGAGGAAGCTACTACATGATAGAGCAAAATCCCTAATAGGGAAGGCATCTCTGATCAGTACTAGCAAAAAATTACGATCCCTCATAAAATCCTCCAAGGCCAGCTTCGAGAGAAAAATTGCACAGGACACCAAAGACAATCATAAGTTTTTTTCAGTTATGTTAGAAACCTGGGATGCAACTCCCAGACTTGTTCTGAGTTGATTCTAAATGACAAAAAATACACTTAACCCACAGACATCATCAATATCCTGGCAGACAGGTTCAGTGCAAACTTCTCCACCCCCTTCCCCCCAAAAGAGCAAGTATCTATCCCGGCAGAGGGCTGCCTCCCAAACATCTCAGATGCTCAGGTGAAGGCTGCCCTCTCCAAAGCAAAAAACACTGCTTCCATTGGACCAGACGGCATCCCAGGTTGCGTCCTACATGAACTACAAGAGGAACTAATCCCTCAAATAAAACAGCTATACAGTCTCAGCCTCACTACAGGATATGTGCCCACAGAATGGCGTACAGCAACAGTGGTCCCACTCCACAAAGGTGGAGCCTCTACGGACCCTAGAAACTATCGCCCCATAAGCCTGACTTGCTTAGTCTGCAAGGCTATGAAGAGGATCATCATGGAGCTCATAAACAAAGACATTGGGGACCTACAGACAGTAGATCCTACCCAGTTCGGCTTTGTCAAGGGCAGATCCTGCCTTTTGAACCTGGTTGACTTCTTTGAAACAGTCACCAAAGCCATAGATGAAGGGAAGGTAGTCCACACAGCCTATCTGGACCTTGCAAAGGCATTTGACACAATACCCCACTCGGGCATCATAGATAAGCTATCCAGCTTAAATATAAACCCCTATGTCACAAGATGGGTCGCAAACTGGCTCAAAGACAGAACCCACAGAGTGAGAGTTGCTGGAGCCATGTCAGACTCAAAACCGGTCACAAGTGGCATCCCACAGGGCTCTGTCCTGGGACCACTCTTGTTTGGTATATACTTTTCCGAGGTACAGGCAAACGTGGGAGGACTATGGCTCACCAAGTTCACAGATGACTGCAAACTGGGCGCCATAATCAACTCTCCAGCTGACACAAACATCCTTCAAAAAGGTCTCATAGAGACAGATAACTGGTGCCAGTGCCATGGTTTAAAGCTAAATGCCAAAAAATGTATAGTCATACCCTTTGGCAAAAACAATGTGCCCACAAATTACCACATAGGCGGAAACCCATTAAGAACAGAGAATGTTATTAGGGACCTGGGGACCCAAGTTGATAGCAATCTCTCCTTTGAAAACCACATTGCCAAAGTGGTTGGAAAGACCTTCTACATAGCCCACCTCATCAAGAAGGGTTTCACATCTAGATCAAGAGAGGTAATCGTGCCCCTTTATTCATCCCTCATCAGGCCCATCATAAAATAAAATGCCCCTTTTGGGATGTACCTTACCCGACACCTGCAGCAATTAGAAAGACCCCAAAAGTATCTCACCAAGAGGATCAAGGGTCTCAAACAGATGCCATATGCTGCTCAGTTAAAAAAACTCCAGCTCTACTCAGTTGCATACCGCCTACTTCGAGGCGATCTATGCCTGACATACAAAGCTATGTCAAATCCAGAATTAATGGACATGCTCCACCTCAGTAAATCTAAATCCCTTAGAGCCACATGCTCGAGGGACTTGAACCTCAGCACAGAAATAAATAGAACTTGCTGGAGGGACAGGTTCATAACCCAGAGGCTCCCTTCGCACTGGAATAGAATTCCAGTTCATGTGAGGCAGAGCACCTCACTGAATCTCTTCAAGAAGAATCTCGATAACTGGATGGGGGATCGTAGGTTTGTCCCAGGGATTACTCCCGTGTCCCTGTTAGACAGAGGCACAGTAAACTAAACCTTAAAAAGGGCACAGTATACTCAAATCAAGGGGTGGCGTAAGCCATACAGAATCGGGCTAGGCTTATACTTGCCCCAGGGCAGATAGCCTAGTATGAACCTATGAACCTAAAAGTGCTCCACATAAATCAAGCCTTAAAATGGCCTCACCAAATTCTATGGCAGTGATATATAGCTTTAAGGCACCAACAGTATTCCAGTCAGAAAGCAGATTATGAAAAAACAGCTCCATCTATTTCTGACCCAGCGGTCTGTTAGTTACTTTTAACAAGGCAGATTAATATAAAAAAAATGCATGTGAGGCTACCGTTTTACTCCTCAAGAGGATTTGTTAGAGTGATTATGGCTGCTTCAGGGGCCAGGAAAGCAGGGTTCATGCATGGTGTCCAGGGAAGAGCAAGATTTTCTTTTTGTTCCTCCACTGGGACTTTCCAGAGCACCTGCTATACCAGTATGTTGTCCCACTGCACAAGGCTAATACTTGGTAAGTGTTTGGCAGGACATTGAGTAATACCATTGGCAAAACTTGCTCTGGTCAACAGCGCAGGTATTTTTGTAGTAATTTCCAGTAGCATCCAGAGCGAAGCAGATATTAGGGACAAGGAGGTACAGCTTTTTTTGTATGGAAAGCTGCTGATAAGAATGTTATTTTTATTCAACAATGAAACTAAATGCAAACATTGTGCAAACCTTAAATTAACAACAGCAAGCTTCCTTCCACATATATCATTATAAATAGTAGTGTTACTCTCCAGATGTTATATATCTACTAACATGCTTAAATTCAACCTTTTCAACACCCTTTCTGAGTTCTACTTAAGCTAAGCAAAGAGAGTGAAAGAAGATAAACCCCATGTCCCCATGACCTGCCCCATTCAAGCCCTAAACCTTTTATTCAATGATTACCTTAAGAGCAACCGATGTCCACTCAAAGATAGTGCTAGACACTGTTGTAAGGTAATAGGTTCACTACCTTAACCAACTGGTCTTGGTCCATTCTCTGAACACCCCATTTTCCATCTGCAGTTGCAATTCTGCACCTGATTTCATTATATGATGCAGTTCATCTGTAATAAGTAGAATGACTTGTTTCCATGTACGAGTAATAAATGTTTAGCCAGTAATATGAGCAAGTACAAGAAATTAACAGATGCGCCCCACTCTATTGTATTAGGAATTAAGCCTAATAAAAGAAATGCTGGTGTTAAGGCAACCCTGGTAGGCCATAACCTTCCCCAAATATACTGTCCACCTTAAAATGATGCAGTATAGGACAGATCCAAAAGATATAAAACTAGTTTCCCATTTGTTCAGATTGTCAGCACCAGCAGGTAGTAGGGATAAACAAAAATACTGTGGCAAACCTGGATGGGGTGAAAAAGTACTTGAATTAGCACTGCCAGCCCCCCCCCCGAAAAAAAAAATAATTGAGCAAATAGCATATCTAAAGACAGGCGCCAGGTCTTTTCATACTGTCTGAGAAAAGCCTACCTGCAACTGCCTCTTCTGTGCTGTACTATATCTATCTAGGAGTGTCGTCTTCATAAAAGAAGCACCTTATAAACTCGACTAATGGTTACTTTTTTCAGCCTGTTTCCACTCCTGCACTCCACCAGCCATTAAGCTCAGATAGGTCACTGTGCCCTGGGATATTCTATAAGCTTAATCCCCTGCAGGTTGACTGCCAGACTAGCTTATAGAGGGTGTAAGCCCTCTGTTACACGGAACTTCCCCTGGAACCCCTATCATGTAATTATGTCCCCTTACAGTATAACTCCTAGAACCCTATTAAGATGGATGCCTTATCGGGAGAATATCTCTCAACCAAATCCTGCCCTTTACCCCTCCAGCAGCCCATGGGAAATTAACAGTAAAGAACAACATTTCAACCTGGGTTTCCTATCAATATTTATCCCCAGTAGTTGTCCATCATAAAAGAAATTAGGGCTTCTGCACCTTTGTGCTAAAAATGTCTTCCAGCCCAAGCTGTAGTCCATGCCCACCAAACAACTAACAATTTTCATGATGGCTACTTTGCTGTGCAACTTCATATCCAGCTAATCCAGGCCCCTCTGCATAAATGACATGGTAAGAAGTTGCTACTGAAATCAGGGCTTCCCTCCTGCCTGAATAAACTTCATTATAAACTTCTGCCACTTACGCCAGTGCTGTACAGAGGGGAATAATTGAACAACCTGAAATGCATGAAGTACTAGTGGGAAAATGTACCACAAGATTGCATAAATAGTTTGCATTATACCAAAGTAGGGTAATATAAACTTTGACTTTTTTTTGTGTATTTGAGAGCAAATTGCCTACCTTGCCTTGACTGTGGCTTCCACTGAATTACAAATTGGTCACTCAAGATAAATAATCTGACCTGTGTTAACAAGGAATGGAAAGTCAATGGTCATGGGGTATAAAGGTTGATAATGTGTCTATTACCTGCATTTTAACTTTATTCACCGTGCATCCAGATAGATTTCCAAAACCCATAGGTTCTTGAAATAGGATCTGCAAATCTCTTTCCAAATTTATGAGATAGACTGACAAGTTATCTCCATAAAGCACTAACATGTGACACCGATTCTCCACCCAGAGGCCCTCTATCTGCAGTTGCTGAAGACTGTAAGCTAGGACTTCCAAGTACAGCACAAACAATGGAGGGGGGGGCAGCCTTACCCCATATATCTATAGAAGTATATTTTGTTAGATAAGTCACCAAAGAACAACACAGGAACTGCAATTGGAGGAGAATGGAACCCAACTGACAATACTTTATCAGGACTTGACTGTGTTGAAAAGAAATTCCACTTGTATATAATATAATCCACAAATAGATTTATTACTGCTGCTTCTAGCTTTCAATGTCCCCCAGCCTTCATCAGAACAACAAATCTTTACAAACACAGTTTTATATATACATAATAATAAGCTCCTTTTGTTTAATAAAAAAAAAAAAAAACTTAATTTACTATATAAAAACATTCTCTTATATGTGATTAAAATGCATGCTGCTATGTGCAAAATTAAACTGTTAAATATGCTATTCTCTTACACCTGTGTTAACAAGTTTGCACTATCATAATGACAAACATTATTATAATTGGCATGAATAAAATGAATAAAAAAAAAAATATATGTTTTTGATTCAATTTATTGTTGATTCATAATGATTATTCTAAAGCCAAAAATCTTTAAAAAAAATAAATTTTTAAAAATTAATATCAGTGAGTCCTCCTCGGTCTGCCACTTACTTTCACATAGTGCTAGCTTTTTTTTTCCATGCCCTCCTTGTTCGACATGTCTCGAATGGTGTGTTGTCCACTTGATCGACTGTGGTCCAGAGTGCTAATGTCCACCGTCTAGTAATGCGTTCTTACTCATGCTCCTCTCATCATCTCCCCTCCCTATTATATACGTTTAGTTTTATATCGTCTGTTTAGTTGTCTCTCAATTTTTACATACTGTAACTTTTGGCCACATACACCACTTACATATATTTACAGTTTGTTTTTTTACATCTTTCCCTAGTGTGATCTATATACTTTATGTATTATATCTACTTTTGTATATATTTATTTTTTGGTTGTTTGCAGTGCATTGAGGTGGTTTATCAATATTTTCCTTACACCTTATGTGACCATCTTTTTTTTTAATATTTTCTTTATCTTTCGGGGCAGTTTTAACAGATCATCAAGTTTGAAATTTTTCTCTCTCTCCCTCTGAATCAATCCAGTTCTATAGTGCTGATCAACAATTCTTATATCAGAAAGAGTTTTAGGGGAATACAGAATACAGTACCAAGTACCTCTTCTACCATAGTTGGTTGAAAGGTACCCTGGTGATCTGTACAAGACTTTTGTTAGATAACCCGTTCTCTATTTTCACCTAAGCTGAAAAATGAGCATACACCACCTTTAGCATCTGCACAGATCTCCCTAGAAAACCAAATTCAACTAATACCATGAATAGAAACTACCATTCTACCATCAAATGCCTTCTCAGCATCCAGCCTCGTTACTAACAGGGGCTGGTGGTAGATGTTAAAATCTTTACCAAACAAGACAGTTCTCACTAACTTTATCTGCCATTGACCTCCTTGGAATAAAATGTGTGTGACTGTCATTGACCACAATAAGGAGAAACTTTGATAGCCCATTCACTAATATAGCCATAAATAATGCATAGTCATGATTTAGGATGGCTACAGGATGGTACAAGGCCAAAGGAAAAGGGTCCCTGCCCAGTTTAGGTTACACCACTAATATTCCTTACTGAGATAAGGCAAGTATTTACCCCAATGGAAGTACTTAATTAGCTAATATACTAAAATTCTGAACAAAACTCCGTGGTGGTGGTGCTGCAGTAGCGTTGTCGCCACACAGTTAGACGTTGTCCTGTTCGATTCTCAGCTAGAGCGTCTTCTGTGTGGAGACATGCGTGAATGGGCGTACCTTCGTTGAAGGTTGTGTGTCAGAGCTGGCAACTCGGCACCTAAAAATCTACTGCCAATCATTAGCGGACCGGAGTTCCGCTGTGGCGACTCCTAACCGGGAAAAGCCGAAAGACACAACAACAAAAAAAACTAAAATTCTGAACAAAATGATCTCCTGCCCACTTAAAGATTTCCAGTGGAATTCTGTCTGATGCCATGGTTTTTCCCCTGGCTTGCTTGTCGAGAACTTCCCTAACCTCCAATTCACTCATTTGCTTTTTCAACTGTTTGTGTCACTGAGTGACTTGCTCCAAATGCAAGCAACCCAAGAATTCCTTAACCACAGACAATTCCTGTAAACTCAGAGTTTTACTTACTTAAAGATGACTAAAAAGTGAAGCAAAAGCTTTCAATAATCCTCGTTTGTCTTATCACCTGATACAAGTTCCAGGATCTGGAATAAATGGTACAATCATTTCCATCTCCTGTGCTCTTAAAATTAATGCCGACAATTTTTGGATGCTGGGGGTAACTTCAACATTTTTGAGTCTTAACCTACTTTTAGCTTGTTCTGCCTTGTAGGTAAAGAAGGATGCAATGCTTGCCTTACATTCACACATATCTTCCAATGCCACTATTATATTACTCTGTCCTCGGTAATGAGAATCTAGACAATGAGCCTATAAGACTCTAAGTTTAACCCGTGCAACTGATGGGGTTGCCTCTACATGCATTCTCAGAACTCAGAAATAAGGAGCGGACTGTTTTAAATATGTTCCATTCCTCAATCACATCTAGATCCTGTCCATTCCCCAGCTGCCCAGTTGTTAAATATCTCCTGCAATCTGCCAGTAAAGTGCACACCCTTAGAAAAGTAGAGATTCACCTTTGAGAGGGCCTTTGCCTATCTCTCCCCATCCTAAAACAGAGACACATCAAGCCATGGTCTGATATGCAGATTGGATGAATTTCCATACTACCCAGCAAATATCCATGCTACTTTGTAACAAAGGATTTGTATATCCTTGAAAAAGATATATGCCTTGGGGAGTAGCACATATAAATATTATAAGGAAATGTCATCCATCTATGAGCATCCCCCATCCCCAACATATTTAAGGTCTAAATAGCAGCTCATGCCACTGTAACAGTGTGCACCCTCAGCCCCAAGCTCACTTTATAAGTTGCTAGAATAACACATGCCCTATATCCACATGCTGTCTTGGAGGGTGATCCATTTCTGCATAATATGGGAAAGTACCAAATGGCTACATCCTGGCGGAATATAAACATTATTAATTGTAGTTAAACATGTTTCTAGAAGACACTTTAACATAATATATCGCCTTATATATGTCCCATTCTATGAATTAGAGTATAGACTTCCCTGCCTTCTACCTTCAGGGTAAAAGAAGCTCATTCCAGCTCCGCACAGAGCACTACCCCCCATATCAAACCTTGCTCCTCAAAATGCATAAGCATTTCCTGGAGGAGTAGAAAATGTGGCCTGTATTTCAATATATAAGCAAAAGCTTGGCCCTCTTGCTTTCACAAAGAATACATCAACGTTCCATGGTAAAACTATGATCCACAGGACTTTAATATACAGTGTGCCCATGGTTGCATTCCAGCCTAACCACTGAATACTTGAGATATAATAGTAGAGATAACATAAATGGGAGATGTATGCCATCATGCATACCAGTATATCTGATGCAGACTTTAACAATATGTGTATACTGTGCACAACTATTATAATATCCCTTGCAACGTAACAACAATGTGCACATTTGTTCTGTGCTTCTTGCATAGGTCTGGCAGAGGCATAAGCACTAGTCCAGAAGATAGAAAACAAACTGTCGTACTTGGGAGTATTACTATCCCTGTCTCCCTTGCTTACATTTCATGTTAGATGAGATTATACCACTAATATGTTATAATATTTCCCCTTAGCTTGATGTCAAGATTATCAACCAATTTAATAAACCAAGTCAGCCATCCTGGCATTATTACTTGGACTCACTGTTCTTTCCATATTAATAGTCCATCCAAACAGTTCTAATATTTCAGTGATTATCAGCCATATCGATGACAGAGTTATATTTTCACAAGTTTACGTCAAAGACTGTTTGAATCTATAATACAAGAATTTGCCCTCAATGCAAAAAAAAAAAATAACTTGCAGTGTTGCCTATTTAAACATCCCAGTAATTGTTAAGTTTGATCTCACAGAACAACCAGCCTAAGGCACTAGAAACTTCAGCTGCTGCTACTGCTGCTTTGTATATTGACTTCTACCTATCCAGCATCCTTCTCCTAAACATCGGGAATAAAACTAAGGCTCTACCTTTGTCTACACTTGCAGACTGACAGCCACCCTTGGAGTGTTCTGCCTGTTCCACTCCATCAGCAAGGGAACCTATGTTTGTAATTTGTTGTAGTTTCCTTTCAGCTTCTTCTGGCACTACAAAAGAAGAAGAATCACTTGGGAGCAATACCCTCACTGTAGCTGGGTAGACAAATCACTATTTCCATTTTTTGATGAATCACTAGACTTTTCATTTCCACCGAGAATTCATCATCAGTAAACATTCTTGAGCCACTTATGGTAAGATTCTTTCCTGCTGCCTTTAGTTTATATAAAACACACTTTTTATGGGAGTGTCCCAAGCCTGACAAGAAATGGTTTGGGCATCTTGTGAAGGAGGGCCTGTGGTAGTGAGACTTGTGAGCTTCCTCAACCCACCGTTCCTGTGTTGGTAAAGATCTCCAGACACTCAATCACTCTACTGTATATTTTACAGTCTGTGCCTCCACATTCCAAGTATTCCAGCCAGGCAGATATTCTTGCATATGTCCCAATCCTCCAGATCAACCATACTGGCTTCTAACAAGTCCAGTCTAGCTTCACCATCTGCTTCCAAGTGCAGATGATCCTTTGTATTGTTTTGCTGAAAATTCAGCTGTTTTGAGTTTGCAGTAACTGCACTTTCCAAGTCCCAGAGCTCTCATCTGACTTTTGAATATAATATGTAAGAGTTAATAGATTTTCTTCAGTTCCAATGGCTGTTTGTCAGTTATACTTGGCTGTTGCTCCAGGTGATACCCACTTTGTAAGATGGCCCCATCTGATGAACAGAGAGCTGGAATTTTATAGTAAGCATTTTCTCCTTTTCTTTCCATTGGTCCATCACTGAACAAAGTACTCCCTCCTTTATCTTGCAGCAGTTGAAGAGGTAGCAAGATAACATACAAGCATGTCCCAGGAGAGAAGACAACCTCTTCCAGCAGTGGGGTACATATACCATGTACATTACTGCCATGTACATTTGTAATAGTATATAGAATATATGTGTGCACTAAAGTCATCTCTTCTTGTTTTCTCTTCCTTCACAGGTCCTATTGTAGTGGTGGCACAGGAGTGGCATCAGTCACCTCTGCCTATACCAGTTGATGTCTCTGGTGCTGAGCCACCAGACCCACCTCAAGCACACCCTGCTGAAGGTGACCTAGAGGGCCACTGGTGGCCTCCATGACCACTACTTAGGAAAGGAGTGGAGTCTCATCTTCTGATAATGGTCCAGAGTGGTCCCTTGTGATCTTCCAGTGACATTTGCATAGGTTGGTTTTGTCTGAAGTGCTTCAAGAGCTGCTCACCCACCTCGTAACCACTGAACTCCTCCTGGCATGCCTGGATGAGTTATTTATTTTATTTATTTATTTCAGTTTGGTTACCGGGGAGGTCCACTGGGCATTGGTAGCCCGTTTTCAGTGGAGGCCCGGGGAGAAAAGCTCCAAAACAAGGAATTACTACCGTTCAAATATTTTGTTTACAAAAAGTAATTTCAATGAACATGCAAAGTCATAGGCACTCTGAATTACAAATATCAGGTAGTTACAACGGAAGAAACACTAACAATTCCAATTTTGTTTAGGGAGGAAGGCATCACATGATGATAATACATGTTTTACTATGTAGTTCACTTAAGCCTAATAATATTAGAAAGGAACAGGAAGGAGAATAGGAGGGGGGTAGTCTGGGGCAAATGGGGTAGAAAGTTTAGGATTTGTAGGCAGAGGAGTGCAGTTGCAAATTCTGTTATGATAGAGGTAGGAATGAAGCTGAGTTTTGAAGTTATTTGGGTTGGTACATGTCCTAAGTGACAAGGGCAGGGCATTCCATTTTTTAGCAAGTGTAAAGGATAAGAGAAGCTGGCCAGCAGGGTGCTGGGGTTTTTGAACTGTGATCAGGTTGTGTTGAGAAGATCTAAGTGGTCTGAGGGGGTATAAGGGTGCAGAATATTAGAGAGGGCAGGGCAGTTAGAAGGGTGTAGTAGTAGCTTGAAGGCTGTGGTGAGTTGGAGGAGGTTAAGTTGATTGGGAAATTCAAGCCAGTTTAGGGAGTGAAGGGAGGAGCAGTGATGAGAAGAGGATTTGGCGTTAGTGGCAAATCTAGTGACTTTGTTGTAGCATAGCTCTAGTTTGGTGGTGAGAGAGGATGAAAGATTAGTGAGCAGGGGGCACTGTATAGGAGGGTAGGAAGGAGGAAGGTAGAGGCAAGGGTTAGTCTGGAATGAGGAGAGAGGAAGTGGTTGTTTCTATACAGTAGACCTAGTTTTATGTGCGTTTTTTTGATGTTCAGTTGGATATGGGAATTAAATTTTAGTTGATTGTCGATTGTGACACCAAGAAGTTTGAAGGAGGGTACGATTTCGATAGAGGAGTTATTGAGGCTGGAAATTTGGAATGACTTTTTGTCAAGAGAGGAGGATTTAGAGGGAGAGAAAAGGAGTATCTTACTTTTGTTGGCATTTAGGGAGAGGTGATTTTGTAGCATCCAGTTTTCAGTGGTTGAGAAGGCACTTTGGGTTAGGGCTTGGAGGTCTGTTAGGTTAGGGGCAGAGCAGATTAATGTTGAATCGTCAGCATATTGTACAATTGTTGTGTTGGGGATAGCCTTGTGGAAGTCATTTATGAAGATATTGAATAGTAGTGGGCCGAGTATGGAACCTTGAGGTACTCCGGTAGGGGTAGGAAGAAAAGTAGAGGTTGCTTGGCCCCATTTTACTGCTTGGGATCTGTTAGAAAGGTAGCTGGAAAACCAGGAAAGGGATTCTGAGCAAAGAGATTTGATAGGTGATTTAGGAGGTGGGTGTGAGAGATGGTATCAAAAGCTTTAGATAAATCTAGGAGGACAGTAGATACTATGTTACCAGAATCATGAGCAGAGTTGACTGAGTGCAAAAAGGAGAGAAGGGCAGTGTTAGTACTGTGTCCCGGGTGGAAGCCGTAATGGGTAAGAGAGTGAAGTTGGTGCTTGGTGAGGAATGGCAGGAGTTGTAAGTGGATACATTTTTCTAGGACTTTGGATATAGGGGAGAGAATGGCAATAGGGTGGAAATTTGTGACTGTACAGTTTTTGCCACCTTTGTGGAGAGGTAGGATGTAAGCGGTACAACATAGTTTGGGTACGTAGGATTCAAGTAAAGACCTATTGATTAGGATGCTGATGGGAAGAGCAATAGAGTCAGAAGCAATTTTTGGGAAGGCAGATGGGATGTTATCAGGGGCATTGGAGCAGGGCTTTAGTTTATGAAGGAGTTTCTTTATTTGGTTGGTAGATACTGGTTTTAGTTTGAAAGAGGGCGGGTAAGAACAGTTTGAGGAAGATTGAATAGTGGCAGGAGATAGGTGATTGTTAGGAAATGTTTTAGTTAGCTCAGCAATGGAAGAGATGAAGAAGGAATTAAATAGTGAGGCTATTTTGAGGTCAGTTTTGCTGGTGTCTGGACAGGGGTTATTTTTAGTACCAGGTCTGAGGAGTGAATTGATGGAATTCCAGAATTGTTTGGGGTTTCTAGCATGGTTTTCTTGAAGTTGGATGTAGTAAGATTTTTTATCTTTAATGATTTGTTTCTTGGTAAGGTTTCTTAACTGCTTGTACTTAAGGAGTATTTCAGGTTGTTTGTGTTTATGGTAGGTTTTCCAGGTTTTGTCTCTTAGGAGCATTAACTTTTTTTATCTTTGGTGAGCTAAGGTGAGGTTTTTGCTTTAAGTCTTATAATTCTAGTTGGGCTAGAGAGTTAAAGACTGTTAAAAATGTTGAATTGAAATAGTGGACGGCTTCATCTAGTGGTAGTAGTTTTAAAGGGTTCCAGTTGATGAGTTTAAGTGAGTCAGAGAAGGAAGTGGGGTTGAAGTTAGAGAGGTTAAGAGTGTGAGAGTAGTGGTGGGAGTGGGGGGGGGGAGTAGCTCATATGGCATAGGCAGGGAGGTGGTCTCCTAGAGGGTCTGGAGAGGTGTCAGATTTTATAACTTTGTTTGGATGAGATACGAGAATCCAATCAAGTATGGAGCCAGGAGGATTAGCTTTGTTTGGTCTGGTAGTGGAGTTAATGAACTGGGAGAAATTAAATAGGTTGATGGTTATTGAGGAATTTGGGTTTGAGATTTTACTCCAGTCAATATTTACATCACCTAAAATGAAGGTTTCTAGATTAATATTAGAGGAAGTCCAGGATAGGATGTCTTCTAGAGTATTAGTATTGTTGCCTGGAGGAATGTAGAGACAGTTGATGCAGATACTTTTATGGTTGTTCATTTTTAGTAGGCCAATTACTAGTTCAGTGTTATTGAATGATGGGATAGGGTTTGGGTAGGGAGTAATGGACAAGAGGTCGGAGTAGATTAGAGCAACACCACCACCTCTTTTATTAGGTCGGTCGGATCGTAGAGAATGGAATCCTGGGGGTAGGAACTCCGAGTCATTAATGTGAGAGTTGCCCAGTCAGCTGACCCTGACCATTTGGGCAACAAGAGACACAGACTGAACATGATATCAGCCATGGCTGTGACTGAAATGTATGATGGTTGGTCTCTTAGTTGTTCTGGCATCCACCATGTACCCTTCCCTACCTATCCAAGTGCTCTCATGCCTTGTATGCAAATTCTCATATCTTATCTGTTGCCTAATCCTCCTCTGCACCAAATGTCCAGCCTTTATCTGTATGTGTCCATCCAGCATTGTCCCCACCTTTTGTGCCAATACCACACTTGTCTGCCTGCGCTTGCATTTTATGTTTGTGTGTGAGCTGCAACCTTCCCTTCTTCCTCTATTCCACCCGGAACCATTCCTCACTATCTTGCCCTGCTACTTAGCTACCCTTCCTTATCTTATGTGAAAATATAGAGTCTTTCCCACAAAAAATGCTTTTCTTCCCTCAGTCATTCCTTATGTCTATCCTGTTTGTATTCACCTGCTTGCTTTCTTTCTTTTCTAACTTTCTTGGCTCCCCTTTCCTCACCATTTATTATGGTGCACTGAGCTATGACTTTGCTGTGAAGGCCCTCCTTCAGCTGTCTGTCATTGTTTGTTTAGGACCAATGTGAGGTTTTGTTATGAGTGTGAGTAGTCTCCAGCATGTGTGGGCACACTTGATTGCCTTTCTGTGATGCCAACCACTTTGATCATGCACAGCATGCAAATGACTCTTCCTCTGATGCAACCTTAATAATGCTACTTGTTACTATGATGCGGTCTGTCTAATTTAGTATGCACTCCTTTGTTTCAGAGGAGAGATGCTGTCAAAGCTATGATACCTACCTAAGCAGCTAGGGAACATGTCACACTACAGGATGTTTGTTGTTTAGTGCAGCATAGAGCTGTACAGGGCTTGTCTATGAATTCCTCCTTGATATCTGTGAACATTTCTTCATTATAATAAACATGTAACAGCTAGATGATTTGCTTTGAGCCAAAGTATGCAATTCAATTTCGACACAAGAAACTATACAGAAATCCCCACCCATACTTAATTTGCTAGGTTTGAATTCTAATATGTTATGCAAGACTAAAGCTTGCTTATTTCCCATACATGACTGCTATAAATCTTGGCTAATATCAGAACTGAGGCTTGACATGTTTTCCACTGTTGAACATCTTTGTTTATGACAGGCGGCACCTGCTGCCTATGAAGCATTATTGGATTTGCTCCAGAGCACAATACTCCTTTTCTTACCTGAAGAACAGGAGGGACCTTCTGGTAATAAATGACATTTAGTTTGAGGAGATCAGGCAGAGACAGGTATGGTTACATTCAGAACCTGAACAATGTGCCATTTTTCACAGGGCTATGCAGACACCTAATATTATGCAAATAAACTCTGTTTGTTACATCATAAGTGAGGTTAGCAGATACTATGGAGGGTGTGTTTTTTTAAACTGATTGTGTATTATGTGTCAAACTACTGTAAAGAAGCATGTTAAAATGTCTATTTGCTGACTAATTCCTGGAGACTACATACCCATTCAGTGTAACAAGCAACAACATTTTTTTGCAGTAACAAAAATTGATAATTTATACTAAGGTGCAAACAAAGCATGCATATCCTAATGAAAACATCTAAACCTGATGTGACATATTTATCTTTGCACTTTCAAAGTATGGTGAGATGAGGGGAAAGGAACAATTTTTCTGACTGATTTTGTTGTCAGGTGCTTTCTTTGAGCTACTTCTAATTGGCTTTAGCTGGAACTGTTTGCATTTGAATTATTCAATTTCAGCACTGTACAGCTTGATATTCAATTGGGCTGAGATAGTGCTGTGCAGTTCACAGCAGGGCACCTAGTATCCACATTATTATTTACCAGCACTTCCTTTAATGTCCTTCCATATCACTATTGCAGTATTCATAACAGTAGGATCCCCTGCCAAGGTCGGCCCGATGACAGGCCAGTATACCAAAGCCTTTAGGATGCTCTAAGTTACACTGTATGTCACACGTATGGTCCTCACGTAGCATAGGGCATAAAGGTGACATTCAGATGTACCATCCCCAAAACTTCTTTGCCACTAGTCTGAACACCATCTCTGATCATCGGTCTGATAATTGCTCATGTACCTAGCTGTTCAAAGTGCCCTGTTGGGATTGTTTTGCTTATCTTCTTTTTGCCTTTTACTTTTGCATTGTTGTGGGGTTTCAAGTCATCCAGAAAGTGTAAATGCCAGTGTGGGAGACAGATACTCCATAAAGACCATCACAAGCAGTGCTTGTTTTGTTTAGGTTCTTCTCATGATCATATGTCCTGTACTATTTGTCAGGTTTTTATTTCAAAGACCTTACATAGTCATCTTTCATCCCTTGCTATTTATCTTGAAACCCAGCATCAAAACTTTTATAGAAAGATGCTATGGAGGGTACTTTCTGGCCTGAGTGTCAACCGTCTTTGAAGAAGAAAACCAAAAAAAGTCTTTGGTTGTGCCTTCTACATCAGATGTCTCTCGCAAGGCTGATGAAAGCCCAGAGGTTCACCAGGTTCTTGGGTTGAAATCTCCTGCCATGCCCATTTCAGAGGCCAGCATGGATCCGGCAGTTCGCATGTCCTCGGAGGCCTTGCAGATGTCCATTTCAGACATTCAGGAGGAACCACAGTGGATTATCACTGAAAGGATTAGTGGGATTCCTAAGATACTAATGAGGAGGGACTCCTGGCTATGATTATTGAGTGTAGGCTGATGACGGAGCCTTCTACGTTTCATAAGGTGGATGTCTCCTTATAAAAGAAGCAAAATACAAAACATGTTTCTTCTGCTCCTAAGGACCCTCAAAGTGAATGGCAGAATTTTAAACAGGGCTTATTCAATGCTCTTATGGCCTTGAAACCTCTTCAGGGGGTCTCTGTCCCAGCTTCTCTTTGGTCATCTTCCCCTCTCAAGAGATGCAGGGATCAAGATTCCTCTGAAGAAGATGAGGATTCAGATGATGAATCCTTGGCATATTCTACCCACATTCCTTCCCCTCTGGAGTGTGGTTCTGAGGAAGAGGAGTCTACTAGTCCTGAGTCCTCTTTTGAGGAGATAGATTATTTTTGGGGATACCATTGCCAGGATGACGGAGTTCTTTAAATGGGATTGTTCCCAAGTGTCTGGAGTGCAGAGGAGATATTTTGTGCTCCTTCAAATCTCCCAGACCCTCTGCTCTTCCTCCTGTTTTGGCTGCTTTACTGGATGCTTTCTCTTCTGCTTCTCAGGCTCCATACCCTCAGCCCCCTGCTCCTAACAAGCCAGACCTTTTTTATAAAGTGCCTGATGACTGCAGATTCCTTTACAAATGTGCATCTTCATAGTTTCATAGTTTCATAGTATAGTACTAGGCTATCTGCCCTGGGGCATTTGTAAGCCTAGCCATAGTGATGTGGCTTTTGCCACCCCATGAAATGGTACAAAAATGTACAGAATAAATCTAGAATACTGTGCCTCTGTCTAGTAGTGACACAATGAAGGTCCCCTTATATAATAGAATTAGTTTACTGTGCCCCTGTCTAGCAGTGACACAGATGTGACCCCTGGGGAAAACTTACGATCTCCCATCCACTCGACAAGATTTCTCTTGAAGACAGTCAGTGAGGGGCTCTGCCTAATACGAACTGGGATCCTGTTCCAAAGCATGGGAAGCCTCTGGGTTATGAATCTATCCCTCCAGCATGTCCTATTCATACTTGTGCTGAGGTTTAAGTCTTTAGCTCTCGTGGTCCTGATGGATTTGGATTTTTTGAGGTGGAGCATGTACATCAGATCCTGATTGGACATGGCCTTGTACATCAGGCAGAGATCACCTCTGAGCAGGCGGTATGCTACTGAATAGAGCTGAAGTTTCTTTAGTCTGGCAGAGTAAGACATATGTTGGAGACCCTTGATCCTTTTGGTGAGGTACTTTTGTGGTCTCTCCAGCTGTTGCAAATGCCGGGTGAGGTACATACCAAATGGGGCATTGTACTCAATCATGGGTCTGATGAGGGAGGAATATAGGGGTACAATGACATTCTTGGATCTGGATGTGAATCCCTTCATGATGAGGTGTGCAAGGTAGAATGTTTTTCTAACCACTTTGGCAACGTGGGTGTCAAATGAGAGGTCGCTGTCTGCTTGGATCCCTAGGTCTCTGATTACTTTTTCCATACTCAGTGGGTTGCTGTCTATGTGATAATTTGTGGGTACTTTGTTTTTTCCAAAAGGGATGACTATACATTTTTTGGCATTTAGTTTAAGGCCGTGACTACGGCACCAGTTGTCCGTTTCAGTGAGGCCTTTTTGTAGGATGTGTGTGTCTGCTGGTGTATTGACTATGGCGCCTAGTTTGCAGTCATCTGCGAACTTTTTCAGCTACAGCCCTCCCATGTTTGCTTTAACATCTGAGAAATAAATGCCAAACAAGAGGGGTCCCAGGACAGATCCCTGTGGGACACCACTTGTAACTGGCTTTGAGTCTGACATTGCTCCAGTGATTTTAACTTTATGGGTTCTGTCCTTTAGCCAGTTTGCAACCCATCTAGTGACATAAGGGTTTACTTTTAAGCTGTTTAGCTTATCTATGATGCCTGAGTGGGGTATTGTGTTGAAGGCCTTAGCCAAGTCCAGGTATGCTGTATGGACTGCTTTGCCCTCATCAATGGCTCTAGTGACTGTTTTGAAAAGTCAACCAGGTTTAAAAGGCAGGATCTGCCCTTTACAAAGCCGAACTGGGTGGGGTCAAGTGTCTGTAGGTCCCCTATGTCTCTGTTTATGAGTTCCATAATGATTCTTTCCATAGCTTTGCAGACCAGGCTAGTTAAGCTTATGGGGCGGTAGTTTCCAGGGTCTGTAGAGGCACCCCCCTTGTGGAGTGGGACCACTGTTGCTGTACACCAGTGTTCAGGTACATATCCGGAAGTAAGGCTAAGGTTAAATAGCATTTTTATGTGTGGGTTTAGCTCCTCTTGGAGTTCACGTAACACGCACCCTGGGATACCGTCAGGTCCCATTGATGCTGTGTTTTTTGATTTGTTTAGGGCAGTTCTCACTTGGACATCTGAGATGACAGGGAGATTACATTCATCTGGGATAAGTATTTCTTCTTTTGGGGGTGAAGGAGGGGAGAAATTTGCACTGAACCTGTCAGCCAGAATGTTAGCAATATCTGTGGGTTCACTGTATTTTTTGTTGTTGTGAACCAACTCTGAGCATATCTGAGGGTTTCCGCCCAGGTTTCTAACATAGCTGAAGAAGGCTTTGTGGTTATCTTTAGTGTCCTTAGCGATTTTTCTCTCAAAGTTTGCCTTGGATGTTTTTATGAGAGAACGTAGTTTTCTGCTAATGTTGATCAGAGATGTCTTCCCTTCATGGGATTTCGCTCTGACGTGCAGTAGCTTCCTTCTTTTGTTATACAATTTGTTTATGGCTGAGGTCCACCAGACAGGATGCTTACATTTGGTGGAGAGGAACTTGGATTTGTTTGGGATTGCATGATCCATGCATTCTTGGAGATGTCCATAGAAAGCATTTGTGAAGGATTCGGCATTGTGGGATGTGATATCCACTGGCACAGTGGGCTTAAAGGATACCATCTCAGTCTTAAGAAGAGTGAAGTCTGCTTTTGAGAAGTTTTCACTGTGGTCTTTTGTGCTGGGGTGGAGGTGGGATATGTATATCCAGGGTGATTAGTTTGTGGTCAGATCTCACTAGTGAGGGTATACTTCTGGTGTGGAGCATTTTGTCCCCATGTTTGTGATGATCAGGTCTAGTATATTATCTCCCTAGTGGGAGAGGTGACTAGTTGTTCCAGTGCATTTGAATTTATGAATTCCAGGAACCTTTGGGCTAGGGTATTAGGGCTAGAATAATGTACCCAATCTATGTTTGGGTAGTTGAAGTCTCCCAGTATGATGGTATTTTGTGATACATTCATATCCTCCAATGTCTTCAGGAAGGCTGAGTGGGGTTCTTGAGATTGGGAGGGTGGTCTGTAACATGCTACCAGTTGTATAGCAGTTTTGCCTATGGTTAGTTGCACCTGTATGGTCTCTGATGCTTCATGTGTTGCTACTAACCTGGAGGTGTGGGTGTCCTTTATGAATATGGACACTCCCCCTCCCTTTGTGGTTTGGCCCCAGTTTTGGGGCCAAAAAGCATGATACAAGGTATAGCCTGGTAGCGCTGGGGTGCTCTCAGGAGCCTTGAACCAAGTTTCAGTTACTGCACAGACATCGATGTTCTCCATGCTGAGGAGTGCATCAAGTGCCTGCATCTTGAGATTTAGACTTCTGGCGTTGAGCAGCATTACCCTTAGTTTTTTTCCATTTTTGTTTTCTAAGGAGGTGGGTTTGTCTTTTGAGCCTTGCCTAAAAAAGGCACTATGGGGGTGGCAAGAGCCTTAGCCAATATCCGGAAGCCCAGTGGTGACAGGTTTAAGCCATTCCTTGCGAAGCAGCGTGGCTTGTCCAACATATCATCCCAGGCAGACAGACATTGAATCCCCTTAGAATGACACCAGTACTTGAGCCACTTGTTAAAGCTGATCATCTTGTCTTTGTATTGTGGTATCATTCTTGGTGAGGGCAAGATGCTGCTCATGGTCAGGGTCATACCAGCCTGGGCTACATAATCGGAAAGCTCCTCTATGTCTCTTTTCATGTAGTCCAGGGAGGTACGTCTCAGGTCATTCACACCAGCATGGACAATGACGGAGTCATATTTGTACTTGCTTTGGAGTGACCTGAGTGCGTGTGTTATGTGGCGGATCGTAGCTCCCGATAGACAGCTCACAGTCACCATCTCCTTGTTCAGCCTGGTCAGTGGGACATCAGTGTGTCTGACTATGGAGTCACCTATTACTAGTATATCAGGCAAGGTGTTTGGCCTTAAGGGCTGTGATTGGTCGACATACTGATTTATTGAAGTATGTGTTGCATGTGTTTTTTTTTTGAGGTGGTGGATTTTTGGATGTCTGCTTTGGGAGCCTCTGTTGTTTTGGTAAGTTTTTTATTAGAGCCTCTGAGTATGTCTTTGTGTTTTTATGTGTTTGGTTTGCAGTTGTGGTAGGTCTATGTGGGACTGTGATTGTTGTGTGTGTGGTTGCCATCTCCTCCTGTCTGGTCATGCCAGCCCTGAGTTGAGAGAGTTCAGCCTCCAGTTTGGCTATATAGTTGCATCTCTCACATGTATTTGTGTTTGTTGGGAGGAGGAGAGGGTTGTCTGTGTACATGAGACAATTGTAGCATTGTCTCAAGATACCCAGATTGACCAGCTGAACTGGAGACGACGCCAGTAATCTACCACTCGACATGCTGGACCAGTATAAGGGAGTGGTATACCTTTAAGGGAAGTGGATATTCACAGGGGTGGTAAGTAGATGTAGTACTTTACTTAGTACAAGAGTGCTTACTTAGTAGAGAAGTATTGAGAACAAGTGCTAGGCTTATAATACAGTGAGTAGTCTGGTTATACTAAGAGTAGAGGTTCCTTAAGGGAAAATTTGAAGAGCAGACTTGGCGGAGCCAGAAAAAGTTTAACCTTGTTTAACCGGTGCTGCGCTATGACAACCGCATAAAAGCCGCAAACGCGGATTTTAAACAGTGAACTACAAAAGAGCTAGAAATGGTCCAAAACAACCAATTACTACAGCTTCTTGTGCTGAGGTCACTTCCCCCAAGGACAGGTAGGCTGCCCAAGGCTCCCCACTCCCACTGGTGAGCAAAGAAACTTCCTTCTATCCAAGTAAGGTAATGGACAACACAGGAACTACACCACAGCCCAGAATACAGCAATGCCTGTAAACTGGTCTAAACTAGTCAAGGAAAGCAGGAAAACAAGGATTATTTTTTTGTTTTTTTTGTTTTTTTGGTAGAAACACACAGAAAATGCAGAAACAGTGATAAATTAGTTACACAGGCTAGCACACTTTAGTGGGCAGCCTCCACAGTTAAATTAAACAAACAAACAAGCAAACTTTCGATCAAATTTGACTAAAATGGAACTTTAAGTGCAGATTTTAAAATAATGCAGCAATCAGTTAAAAAACAGTTCAGGCTAGTTCAAGGTAAGCTACAGAAGCTATTCCAAGTGAAAAAAAAGCAAAGATACTTAAATCCAGAAGGTAGTCGCTTTTCTGAGTTCCCTGCTGCTAGGACCACTCTGTAAAAAAAAATGATTATGAACCTCATGTCCAGAGTAGCATCTGCTGACCCTTCAGTGGCCTCTGTGGCTTCTGATAAGCCTTCCAAATTACTGCCCTCCACTAAGCTTCTTCCTTCTGATAAGCACAGCAGGACTATGGAAAGGCTGAGTAAGAAGGTTTATACTTCAGCCACCCTCGCCTTTCAGGCTGTTAATTGCCAGACTCGTATGACCAGATATGTTTTGGATCTTCTTTCTCAGGCTTGTCAGATGATTTATGCCTTGTCTCTGTTAGGGGCTTCTTCCCAGGTAGCTCACTATTCTATTAAATGTAGTTGTGATGCTGAAGATGCTTCTTCTAGGGCTGCTACATCTGGCTCTGTTTTGAAGAGATATTCCTGGCTATGACTGCAGCCTCTGCCTGATGATATTAAGGCTAAGTTGATGGATGCTACTCTGGACAATAAATGTTTGTTTGGTGCTGCTGCATATTATTTGTTCAAGCCCCTAAAGGAGAAAGGCAAGGAGCTACAGGATCTGAAACCTATTTTTGTTTCACCAGTGCCAAAGTTCCAGAGAAACTACCCTACTAAACCAGCTTTCTTGTCCTCCTCTTAAAGGCAAGAAAGGTGGTAGGAGGGTTACCCCAACTAAGTCTACACAGACCCAACCCACTCAGAATCCTTCCTTTCCTGATAAATCAAATGCTGCCTGACTACCCGATTCTTCCCAACCACATTCCTCTTTCTCTTCATTTTTCTCTCTCTTCCTGTCTGGGTAAGCATAAACCAATATTCTTAGTTTCTTTCCATCATTTGCCAAGGGTATTTCAGAGTTTGGAAATCTCTTTCCCCCTTCATGGGCATTCTTCAGCCACTTCAAGAACAGTTAAGCTTCTTTCCAGAGATGCTTCAGGATCTTTTGACTCAGGAAACTATTCAAGAGGTTCCAGCTGCTCAAAGGGGGAAGGAGTTTTATTCCAGAATGTTTTTGGTCCCCAGGAAAGAGGGCACATAGAGACCAATTCTGGATCTTTCTCAGCTGAATACTTTTCTGAGGTCTCCTTCCTTTCTCATGTTATCCCCTCAGACTTTGTCCCCCTTCCTGCTTCCTCCAGCTTTTCTGGTTTCTCTGTATCTCAAGGATGCTCACCTACATATCCCTATTCATCTACTTTTCAGGAAGTGTTTACATTTCTCTGTTGTTTCCTGGCATTTTCAGTTCTCTGATTTGCCCTTTGGCCTCTCTACCGCCCCAAGGGTAGTCACTAAATATCTAGCTCCTGTGATTGCTTTTTGCAGGATTCAAGGGATCCAAGTATTTCCTTAATTGTACAACCTCCTGTTTCAGGCATCCTCTCCAGAGATCCTTGTACAAAATCTTCATTTTGCCATTTCCCTTCTGTAAAGCCTGGGGTTCACAGTAAACTTCAAAAAATGTTTTCTGAATCCTTTTCAGGACCATGTTTTTCTGGGGGGCAGGATTCAGATGATGCCCATGCTGGCATCTCTGCCTCCTCCCAAGGTCTTGACACTCATTTCCTTCTTTCAAAATCTTCTTCTGCTGGCCTTCATCACAGCCAGGGAGTTTCTGGGAGCACTGAGATTCATAGCATCCACCATCCCTATGCTCCCTCTGGCCAAACTCCAGATGTGAAAGTTTCAGTGGTTTCTAAAGTCAGTTCGGCTTCAACACATTCATGCCCTAGAGTTTGTAGTTCCTTTTCTTCCTTGTCTCAAGAAGGAACTTCACTGCTGGATTCAGCAGTTGTCTCAAAATTCAGGGCCCCCCTTTCATTCCCCTCTTCCCTCTCAGGAGCTGTTCACAGACATTTCAGATGTGGGATGGGGAGCAGTCCTTGGCTTCCTAAAGGTGCAGGGGGTGTGGTCACCTCTTCAACAGAAAGAGCACATCAGTGTCAAAGAGATGAGAGCACTTCTACTGGTGCTTCAGGCTTTCATCCTCTTTTCTCACCAGGGCACTGCTACATCCTTAGTTGACTTCTGCTAATTCTGTACTAGGTTTTTGAGACTTTCTTTTGACTTGACCGCTTGAAAATAATGATTAGCTTGACCACATCTGTGACATTGTTCATAGCTGATGATAGCTTTTCCCATGCTGATAACCAGAACCTTAGCTGGGTCATCTCATACCCTTTGCAGTTCTCTTAACTGGCAAAACACAAAAAGGTCTTCTCAAAACTGAAGATCAAACAAAAAGCTATTCCACTTAGAAATTATATCAAACTGCTTGTTGCATAAGTAACAAGCTGCTTGCTTCAGTTAAGTCACCACACACTGCCCCCTAACAGCTTGTGCCCATGGCATTTGCCTACTTCAAACCACCCTAGTCATAGCTGTACTCAACTATGCACAGAACAAGATGGAGGTTTACTGACTAAGTGCCCCTTAATTTTAACTGTATCATCAGTCTCATGTGTTACTGAAGTTGTCTTAGCTGCCATGTTGTTAGTCATATTTTTCATAATATTGCAATATTATTATGTCAATTACTAACAGATTTTTGCTTCATTTTAACTTTACCCATACTTAGATTTTCAACAAGCTCCTTCAGATGGACATTGGTTAACTATTCTGATCTGCAAACATTCCCAGATTTTTCCATTATTAAATCTTTCAGGCAGTAGTTTGTTTCAAAAGCTGATGCACTAAAAAAAATCCATAGCAAAACTTCAGAGGCCTCTTTGGCACTATGCAACTACACTTAAACCTCAGCAACATAGTACCATCTTACCTGCAACTAACACAACAGTATCCCTTATTATTACAGCATGCAAGGGTCACTAAGGTGGCGTGCCCAACACCTATCGACCACTGGGTATTACCACTCCACAATCAGGTGACTCCTGATGCATATCTGACCAGGTTAAACAAGTATAGGCTAATAGCTGCCTCTAGGTGCCTGAATTTGTGATGTCATTAGGGTACTCGAACCCCTTCAACCATAAATAGTCATATGGCATGGTCATTGCACACATGGGTGTAAATGATCTGCATTATACCTGCCTGGAACATATGAAGAGGGCTGTGTTTGGACTCTCTGGATATGCTTTCAGCACTGGCAAGAAACTAGTCCCAAGAAGTTATTACTATCAATGTGAATAATAGACTCATTACACCCTAGTAACACCTCCAGTTGTTTCTGCAGTTACACCCTACTGACATGATTAAGTGTCAAATATTGCTAGTTTATACTTGCATTAATTCCAGAACCATGCTACATACCTCATATTAAAATATTTGCTTGCAGAGCCACCAACCAAGGTAAACAGTGTGGCATGCTAATTACAGCATAAGCAGCTGAACTGTATGCCAATCGACCAATCCAAGATGGAGGAGCTATTCAACAAGCTATAAAGCAACTGTGTAGACTCTGTGCTGATTTTCCCTGTATATTCCAAAACCTACTGAAATAAAGCCATGGAAAGGAGTCCACACAGAAAGACTGTTAGGGGCTGCTTTAATTCATATGTATGCACAGCAGGCTGAAGTCTATGCTGCTGCTGCTGCTAACAGACCAAGGCCAAGAAGGAGAAGACTTTTCAGACCCCATTTAACTTATCACAATCTGCATGAGGTAGAAATTGTAGAGTGCTACAGGGTGTCTAGTGACACACTACAGCAACTCTGCAACCTCTGTCTTCCTCAACTCAGACCCAGGGCAAACCGAGGGGAACCCATAACAGTGGAGACAAATGTATGCGTAGCGTAGCACTTAGAATTTTAGGTACAAGAACGTTTCACAGACCAACAGAGAACATGGTGGGGCTGTCACAGGCATCAGCATCAAGGATCCTCCATCAGTTCCTCAAAGCTATGCTCCAACATGCCAGTGACCACATATATTTCCCTGTACTCTTGAGGACAGTGCCTCAACTATGCAGGAGTTCTACCCTGTAGCACACTACCTTGATGTACTGGGTGCCATAGATTTTACACATATAGAAATTAAGGGACCATCAGGGGAACATGGAAGGCTCTCCATAAATAGAAAGGGCTCCACTCTACTAACTGCCAAGTTGAGACAAATGCTAAGAGAATAATCTTGAATGTGTCTGCTGGTAACCCAGGCAGTTACCATGACTCACACATATGGCACCCCTCCCAACTGTATCAGATGTTCACTAAGGGTGATATCCCACAGGGTCATTTACTGAGGGATGCAGGTTATGCCCTGGAACCATGGCTGATGATGCCCATCAGAAATGCACACATACACCCACTGAAGAATGTCATAATGAGGCACACACTCAAACCAGATATATCACAGAGCATGTGTTTGGGCTGTTGAAGTCGCAGTTCTGGTGCCTAGATACATCTGGTTGAACCCTGCAGTACAATCCATGTGCATGTACTGAAATATTCACTGTCTATGCCATGCTTCACAACATCATCCTGAGAAAGCAGCTTCAGCAGGATCAACAAGGGGAGAGGGCACACATCCCACTACCAATGGCAAGATCACCACAGCCACACACAGGTGAGGAGTCAGAGGGGGGAACTAGCAACTGCTGTGGTAGTAGGCATACATAGGCATGCTCAATATGCTCTCGCATTGGCTAAGAGGCAATGCATAGCACACTCAGTCACCACCTAAGGGGCTAAAACCTTCATCCTACACACATACATATAGTAACATTGATGCCAGGCAACCCTCACAACCTTTATCTACCCATGTAATAGCTGTGTACTCCTAGCATCAGACAGATTAAGCCCCAAACTAAAACTATAACAATTGCTGGATTTGCAAGGTAAGTGTTGAACCTGGGGTGTATTGTGTAATAACATGAATGAATGGCATATCCTTGCATGTTGTTACCTGGTAATGTAAGCAAGTAAAAGGTGGGTGATTTGCACAGCAATGACTTTAACATGTAACAGCAGAGACTTTTGTGAATACGTGTGTCCTCTATCCAGTAATAGGCCTCAGGCATCAAAGATTCACACATTCATATCTCTCAAAGTACTAATAGTCACTGAATGTCCTCAGTTTGACCTCATAATTTTGTACTGGAAAATCATTAAAGAGAGAAGTTAGCACGTAATGAGATACATTTCAGTTTCAGATTTCACACCCCTCAAAAGATTATTAAAAACACTGATGCAAAAAAGTGTTTTGATTCTACCAACTGTAACTTTCAAAGACCAAAATATGTCAAAAGTACAGTTAGCAAAACAACATCACAAATGTACATATACCTCCCCCATAGTGTCTTTTTATGCAGTGTCATAACAACAAAATTCCCAGTGTAAAAAAATCCACTAGAGACAAACTGAAGATTATGCTGCTTAATGCTAGAAGTCTAAATCGGAAACTGCACTCACTGGAAGCACTCTTTACTTTGGAAGATGCTGATGTCTGTGCAGTCACAGAGATATGGTTCAAGGCCACAGAGAGCACCCCAGCCAAGCAAGACTACAATGCCTTCCACACGTTCATACTTCAAAACAAGTATGAGAGAACCAAAGGCAGAAATGTATCCATCTTCATTAAAGACAAATACACCTCAAGACTGGTCAAACAGTATGACTCCCTAGAGCCACTCCAAGTTCATCTAACTGAAGGTAAAACCGCCTTCCATATCATTGGTAGCTATAGGTACCCCACCATGAACCACAAGAACAACTCTGCCTGCCTGGACCTACTTGAGTCACTCACTATACAGACAAACACCTTGGTCATGGGTGATTTTAACTATCCTTTCATCGATTGGAAGTAATATATGAGCACAAACACACTCACCATAAGGTTCCTGGACTATGTTAATACAAATGCTCTGGAACAGATAGTCTGCACTCCCACACTGGGCTTGAATGTCCTAGACTTAGTACTCACAAACATAGGAGGTCTCTCCACTACCCCCCCGTGTGTTGCCTGCCCTGGTAAGGTTTGATCATGAATCAGTCTTGTTCAAAGTAACGATTATACCTTACCCACTGCTCTCGGGCAAAAAGGATGAAACATTTCTCCAAAGGAAACTATAGCCTCCTAAGCAATGGCATAAATAGTTTCAAACCCACTGCTATCACTGTCAGCAATGACTCTTATACAGACATGTACACAAATGCCCCGTATAAACACCTATGCAAATATATAGACTTGGCTGTACCTGAATGGGTCAAAACAAGGTCCTCACAAAAAACAAGCTACCCTGGTGGACATCAAGCATAAATAGGTTTTACAACAGGAAGAAACTAATGTCTAAGAACAAGAGGGAATTGACTCAGCAGAGGAAGGACACCCTCCACAGCTTGAACAAGCAAATTAGATATCTTGTAAAGTCCTCTAAAGCCAAATATGAAGCTAAATTAACATTCTTAACTTAGGATAATCACAAGGCATTCTTTAGCTACATCAGAAATCTAAAAGAGAAGGCCCAGCTTTGTACCAAACTAGTAGTGGATGGTACCACTCATACTGACTCTGAAAACATTACAAACCTGCTAGCAGACAGATTTGGTGCAAAATTCACCCCTTGTCCACACCTGTCACCAGTCCTCTACCTAGTGTCTATAAAGAACAGGTCATAACTACACTCTCCATGGCCAAAAACACATCCTGTATGTGACTGGATAACATCCCAGGCTGTCTACTAAATGGTCTGAAACAGGACCTAGCGGAACCACTTGGTACTCTTTTCAACCACAGTCTAGGACCTGGCTTTGTCCCAGCAGAGTGGAAAACAACAACAGTAATTCCCTTGAACAAAGAGGGTCCATCACCTGCCCCTGGAAACTATGGACCTATAAGCCTAACCAGCCTTATCTGCAAGGCCATGGAGAGAATCATCATGGACCTTATCAACAAAGACATAGGTGAACTTCAAACTCTTGACCTGACCAAATTTGGCTTTCTTAAGGGTAGATCATACTTATTAAACCTGGTAGACGTCTTTGAGAATGTCATCAAACCCCTGGATGAAGGCAAAACAGTACATACAGCCTATCTTGACTTAGCCAAGGCTTTTGAAACAATCGCCCACTCAGGCATCATTGAGAAACTCACCCAGTTGGGAATTAAGCCATATGTCACTAGATGGGTAGCCAACTGGCTCACCGACAGAGCCCATACATTCAAAGTTGGGGATTCCACCTCCACCAGTAGCCCAGTTACCAGTGGTGTACCACAAGGATCTGTCCTGGCACACCTACTGTTTGGAATCTATTTTTCATAAGTTCAGGTGAAAATAGATGGCCTGTTCGCCAATGACTGCAAACTGAGTGGAATCACTGAGTCCCCCAATGATGCTGACATACTACAAAAAAGGCTTACACTGACAAAAGATTGGTGCCAAAGCCACAGACTTAAACTAAATGCAAAAAAAGTGTTGTCAGCCCTTTCAACAAAGGGGAAGCCCCTGCAAATTACAGTATTAACAGTAACCCCCTTAGCTCATATCCTGTTTGAAAGCAACCTTAACTTTGATCACGTCTCCACAGTGGTAAGGAAGGCCTTCTAAGTTGCACATCTCATAAGTAAGGGCATCGCATCCACAGCTTAGGATGTTATAACTCCACAGTACTCATCCCTCATCAGGCCACTAATAGAGTACAATGTTCCCTTTTGTATGTACCTCACCAAACACCTGCAACAGAGAGAGAGAGACCTCATAGGTTTCTCACCAAGAAAATTCAGGGCCTTCAACACATGACCTGCATGTACAGACTGAAGGCCCTGTCACTGTACTCTGTATCTTATAGGCTACTGAGAGGTGACTTGTGCCTGGCCTACATAGCAGTCTTGGGCCTGCTCTAATGGAAATTCTGCACATCTGCAAGTCAAATGGAAAAAGATTTACTCGCTCAGGGATCTTAACCTAGCCTGCGATCTTAACAGGACATGGCGGAGAGACAGATATGACTCCTAGAGATTGTTACTTCTCTGGAACAAACTCTGAGTTCACATAAAACACAGCTCCTCAATGACCCTATTTAAGCAAAACTTTGACAACTGGATGGTAGACTGGAAATTTACCCTGGAGTGTCACCTGTATCCCTCTTGGATAAGGGCAATTAGTGCTGATCATAGACTCGGGCTGTAAATATAGACTATACTACTTGGTCAATAATGGAACAAGGGTATAATATGGCTAGGTTTATAAAGGCCCTAAGGCCACACTGGCTAACATCAGATGATGTGGCTGACCTATGCCCACGTGGATGGCATCCCCCTCTCAGCAGATGCTCCATCACAGACACTGCCCATTCCAATCTGTCATTCATCCAATCAATTGAATCGGCAACACGGTTGAGACATTCATGCATGTCAGCCTGTGCACATCTATAACCCTAAGAATTTCTCTGGATGACCTATTGGAATGTGCCTGCACCTCCATGATAGCCCTAAACATACGTGGAGTGGCACAGGAATACACATCTGGATCAGGTGAAGGATGGACAGTAGGCCTTCTTCAAGCACCCCTAACAACCCTCCTGTGTGGCACCTTGCCCAGATTTTGGCTATGGCCAGAGTCAACAGGCACCAAAACCACAATAACCACACTGCCCTGATTGAGTTTCTCACTCTCTACCTGTCCAATATCTGAGGGTTCACTGGAATGGGTTTTTGTAGGTCTACAGGCTGTGTCTGATAGAATTACAGGGGATGGCTGAATATCAATCTCAGTGTCAGATTCAACATCTGCACCCCCCCCCCAACTGTGCCTCTGTTCAGTCACCATCATCATCAGAGTCTGCTGATACTCTGACATTGGGCAGTAGGAGTCACATACTTTTACTGCCAGGATTACCTGTGATAATAAGCAACAAACACAGGAAAAAATGAATACGTACACTATTATAGTCCAATATATGCTAACAAATTAACAGTGGTGCCATTATTCCTGACAATACAGCAGTACACACAATAGTCCTGACACCCACATAACAAGCTACTTATTTCTTTGAACTGCTTATCAATACTAACACACAAATGCTTGGCTTACCATGTGCAGATGATTGTAGGCTCCCTATGCTGGTTTGTCCAGGAAGAAATTAAGCAAAAGGTAAGGACACCATCATCAAAATGAACAGTAACACAGCGAGTTAAAACTTTTTGACCTTTATATGTCCATTAACAATACTTTTAACAAGAACTTGGATGATAAGCCCACCACAAGCCCATGCATAATCAACCAGAATGTGTTGTTAACTGCATGAATCTGCAACTATCCCCCCCCAACAAACAAAAAACAGAACTTAAGTATTGCTGTCAATATTTTACTATACAAGAAGCACTTAACAATTAAGACAGGTAAGCCTACCTGGAAGTTCCTCGTGGGACATATGTGTCCTCCCTGAAACAGCAGCGCCAACATCAGTGACATGCTGTTAGGCACTTTTTAGTGAGCTCATTGGATCCCTGACAGTGGACAGGAACTCTTCATTTGGTGTCAGTGGTGGCTCTGTAGCAGCTCCTGCACCAGTAGTCATCTGTTCACAGGTCACTGCAGCTGCTGTCCTAGGGGCCGATGAAATCATGGCACTGGCCCAATGGCATACCTACTTATATGTCCTGCTCTGACATGTACTATGTTCACATCAGTAACTATCTGCTGCCAAATTTGCATTCTGCCAGACATAGCCCCACATCCCCTTTCAAGCAGAAAGGTACCATGATGCCAAAATTCTTGACATAAAACAAAAAAAGTATAATATACATAAGTATCACATGAATAAATGTCCTGCTTTGATATAACACATAAAAAGCTAGTATTTCACTATTACCCACTGGAGAAACATAAAACAGTCAAGATATTCAAATATAAAAAAAAGAATTGTTTGGTTGTAACATATTACAATCACACACAATGCAAAGTCAGATCCAAAACAAGGAGAGTAACAATAGCAAAATCTTGTTTGTGGTAAAACAGAAATACAGCTTCGCTCCCAGACCACCAAAACAACAGGTAAATTACACACTTTGTTAACAAACCTTTGAATGTTAAAAGTGCTATCAAATGAACTGTCCCTGAAACGTGTACAGATTTGCCACTGAGCATTCCATTTTAAGCAATTGCCAGACATGTCTACCTGTGGCTAGCACTCCCTTAGAGTTATGTTTGGTCCATCCTAGAAAGCTAACACCCCAATGTCATTGACAATATAGGACATTTACATTTTACAAAAATAACAATAGAATAGTGTACAGAGAAAAACAGTCGTAACATTAGCACTTGGGATGAGAATTAATAAAGCTGTGCATCTGAGAAAGTAAAATGCTCTGACAAACATGCCTATGCCATCGGTACAGTTTTAAGAAATGCATACAGATAAAAAGTAGCATTTACTAATGTGTGTGTGTGTGTGTGTGTGTGTGTGTGTGTGTGTGTGTGTGCGTGCGTGTGTGTGTGTGTGTGTGTGTGTGTGTGTGTGTGTGTGTGTGTGTGTGTGTGTGTGTGTGTGTGTGTGTGTGTGTGTGTGTGTGTGTGTGTGTGTGTATATATATATATATATATATATATATATATATATACATATATATTATATATATATTAACAGAATTTTCTTACTGACATTTCAGCATATGCAGTATATAGCAGAAAAATGTAAGCATACATTATCAAGATCAGTAGTCTTCTGCCCAGACAAATCCCAAAGTAATGTTTTCTTCTTTGTTATCCACATAAATAAGTCTCCTCACCTTCAGGTTCTCTAGCTACACGGTTCCCTTTTTGTAGTGTAAATTCAGGGCTGTGAGCGCAGTAAAGATGCAATTGAGATGTGAACTCATTAGAATTGCTGAATCCCAAATACTTGGCTCTGTGTTTCAGATATAAACATAGTGCAGGCACTCCTTCAGTGCGTGTCACTAATGGATTGCAGCTGGGAATGATTACTTTACTGGTAGGGAGAAGGAAAACACAATAGCAATTCAGACTCCATTACTTCCAGTAGGTGTGTCAGCCAGGTTACACTTACAAAGTATATAAGTAATTGTTTCAAGGTATTAAATGTAAGGAGCACACATTTCACAGTTTCTGTTCAGTAACATCCAACCCCCTTTCATTTCTTGACAACTGTATATTACTGCCATTTAATATCATCACACATTTTAAGGACAATGATACAGAATGCCTTACAGACTGCATGTCTCAGATGAATGGTCATATAACACAAGAATGGGCAACAAATTCATAGAGATAAGACTGAAGCTGCATTTATGCAAGCAATAGTCAGAAATGGCTGTGTGATCACACAGTGCACTACTTCTGAAATTAATACAGGTACAAACAACTGGTATATGTTTTGTTAGTACTGTGGATGATGTTGCAGTTGGTTGTATGCACAATGATTTTAATTCTCTTGAGCAAAGCTGTTTGTGTGGCAAAGAGGGATAAGACACCCTTAATATGTTTTGAAGGACAATTGCAGTGAGAGTTCAGAGCCACACCATTGTAAAAATATTTAATGTGTACCAATATAAATATGGTACTGCTGTTTATTTAATAGATTTTCTTTTCATTTCACCTAATTTTCCCTTTTGTGCGCTTTTCTTTTCTTTTTCGTTAATGCCAGTGTTTGTGTGATGCACGGCTTACCTTAAACAAGGGAAGTTGAGAAACACAATGAATGTCATGTTTAGCTGTGCTTATCTTGATTGGGTGATGCTTAGCATTGCGCAAACATGGACTAGTGGCCCACACAGGAAGTAGACAGAACACCAGCAAAAGGGCGTAGACAGTGTAAAGGTCAAAAAGGAACTTAAGAATGAATAGGGAATTAAGGGAATTATGCAACCACATTTAACTATTCCTGTGGCAGCAGGTGGTAAGTGTAGGGCTGTAATACAGATAGCCCTGGGTTCTAATTATTTATTTATTTATTTATTTATTTATTTATTTATTTATTTATTGCCATTTGTTTACCAGGATAGTGCACTGGGCCAAGAATAGCCCATTTTCAGTGAAGGCCTGGGGAGAAAAGCTTTGTAAAAAAAAATCAATTAGAATATACAAAGCACAAAGGTAAAACTTATTATAAAGTGGCACATTTAGAATATATAAAGCACACAGTATAAACTTATTAGAAAGTACTTCAGCAATAGTTTATATAGCAGTATGGGTATGCATTGTATTAAATGCTTAGCCTGCATATTATAGCAGAGGTTCAAGCTTCAAATACATTAAGAGATTACTAGCAGCCATGTTAAAGGAATAATAGAGTACAAAAAGAAAAGTGGGGAAGATATAGGGGGTATGAGGTGAGGAATTGATAGTAATTAGAGTAAGGGTGATAGGTTGAGAGTAATAAAGAACTAGAGAAGGAGGACAAGGGAGACAGCTGCTAAATAGTAAAGTGAAAAGAGAGTGTGTGTAGTGGATAGTACCTTTGAAATAAGCAGAGAGTGGGATGTAGTTGAAGTAGAAGATATGTGAATGATAGAAGGATGCTGAAGAACTAGGTTGTGAAAGGGGGAGTACAGGAAGTATAACATATTTTACTGTTGTGACAACCCAGTTTATAGTAAAGAATAGGAAATATACAAATGTTATTTCAGTAATCCTGGGGCAACAGGTGTAAGTATAGGGCTGCCATACACATGGTCCTTGGTTCTAATACTTGAAATTCCAGAAATGTTTCTGTTGTTTCATTTCAGATTATATTCAATCTCACTTACAACATTTTATACATAATCATAAATAGTGGAGCTGATATGAATTATATGTATGAGGGATAAGACACCCTTACTGTGTTTTGAAGGTTCAGATGTATGACTGAGGGTATACTGTCTACTATGTTTGTGTAAGTATAATTCTGCTATCTGGACTTGGGTGGCCTTCACAGTGAAATAAGACACATGCAAACATAAATATATATACAAGGATGTTGTTAGGTCATACACATACATGGTTAACACCTCAAACTGTTATCTGTATTTATGAATGATTCATGACTATGTCTGAGAAGCACTTTTTCTCTAGCAAAGATGGACAATCACCGCTGTGGAAAAAAGGTTTTGCCCCATATGCATAGGTTTGAATCCCACATGGTAAAAATCAATTTTATCAGTGTATGACGCCAAACCAAAAATGTATCATGTCATGAAATGTATGCCCCCAGTGCATGTCTACAAAGTTAACTTACCTAACAGTTACTGCAACAGACATCCCCCAAACTAAGGTCTAGTGTCAGATTAACCTTCCAGTTTAAAAAATTGCTTTCCTTCCTGCTTGGCACTGTTGCATTCTGCTTAACATCGCCCAAATATGGTTGCCATCTTTCCTTGGGTTTGCACACTACCGGCAAATGTGATAACAGGAATTCGTGGGAAATTATTATTTACATTGCTCTACTTTTGGGATTAGACATGTCTAGCATTAGAGAGGAAGGTGCCCAATTTAGGGCACAGAGTTGGATTGTTCAAAAGTCCAGAATATTTACTGGATAGCTGGTAAAGTGCCACAGCCAAAGGATTCTCCAGGGTGACTATTCTGGCTCCCCATACAAGTCTGAAATTTGGAATAGTCTGGCCAAGGTTGTATGCAGTGAGAATGGCATCCCATGCACTGGAGAACAGTGTAGACAGCACTTCAGGGACCTAAAAAGGCGCAAGAGGAATACATTCAACCAGTGGTTGGATGAGTTTCAAACTATCAACATCCCACAGTTGTGTAAGTGTGCTAATAAAGTGAATTTATAATACATAGAAAGGTAAATATAGACAAGACTGGTATGCATAATGCTCTTCTGTTCTTTTCTTTTTAGGGCTAACCTTGAAATTGAGTTGACTCGGCAGGCTCATGCTGATCATTTGGTGTGATTGAGGGAAGCAAATGGTATGTATGTAGCACAAGAGAAGTATTATTGTAGCTTTAAAAGTTAAAGATAGATTTTTTTTTGTTTTCTATACGTAATAGCAAAGTGAGCATGCATACCCTAACTGTATAAGAAAGTATGCATGCATAAGTCTGCAGCATAAACCAACTTTAGGAGTCAAGTGTAAGATTGTAGTCAGAGGTTGTGGGTTCAAATACCATGAGTAACAACTATACAATACTGCATTCATTTAATAATATTACATAAATTAAACTCTATAGAAGTGGCTTAAATTCCCTATAATCTGTATAATTAGTCCAAGTGTATGTGCAATATATGCACATTGAGTTGCTAGAATGCATACTTAAATATAATAGTTCAGATAAAATAGTTGCATAATTGTGATTGATAATACATTGTATGTAACATATGATGGTACTTATTTTATTTCATTTTTTTCTCTCCACCAACCCTTATCTCTTTTTTATTTTCTATTATGTGTCATCAAAATGTCTCCATGTCATCTATCCATCCATCCTTAACCCCTTTTCCCATTTTGCACATGGGGTCGGGGTGTCACTTCAACAGTGACCATCTGTAACAAATCATTAAATGCTTCATAGCAGAATGAGGTAGGCCAACCTCAGTGGGTCAGCCTGCCCCCATCCACCAACTGCAGCACTGATGCCCTCCACATCTGGGATCAAACCTGGCAGGTACTGCCTCTGCTGCCCCTGCACTACCTGTGCCCTCAGGTAGCACTACCCCAGCAGCTGCTGTAGTACCCTCTGTGAGTAATGGTGAAGTTGGGGATTGCATCACTCACCATGGGATGCCAGGGTTGGTGAATAGGGTCATGCACAGCACCATTGGTGTATGCCTATGTCAGATGGAGAGGCTGCTTCTCTTCATGGTCCATAGGAGGAGAAGACATCAAGTACTCCAGCAGTCAGCAGAGTAAGGTGACAGTGATGTTAGTCCTGTGGGTGAGGACTAGATCTCACTCTCTCCATGTTTGACAGGCATGAGCTTGTGTTGTCCCCTCCCTCACCCCAATCATGGTGTTCCAGAACCTTGTGTGTCCCTCTTGTCTTATTTGTTTGCGTTTGTTTCTTCACTTACCCAACTTACCTGTCACAGAAATACCAATGTCCCTTACCCAGCATTCCTCTTTTACCGAAGTAAAAAAAAATAACAAAATGGACTCCTGTCCCACAAAAAAAAATATCATCCCATACATAGCTCTCCATTTCATACTCATGTCCTCTTGACACACATGATTCAGTCTAATTGGCTATACAACAAGATTGCATTGTTGTCACCCCTCTTTGCAGAGGTGGCAGTCCGATTTCAGCTAATATTCTGTACAAGTTTAAACTGTTAAAGAAATGGTTAGCTGTGGTTCTTTCCTACCTCCCTCATGCACATTCTTATATTGCTTGCTTTCAGTTTAAACTGTGAAAGAAATGGTTAGCTGTGGTTCTTTCCTACCTCCCTCATGCACATTCTTATATTGCTTGCCCTTTATTCTTCCTACTGCTCGGATCCCATTTCACTACTTTCCTATCTACCCCCATTTTAAAACCTATAATCTGCTTAGAAAATAGAATCACACACAACACACATAAATACCAACAAAAAACAAAGGAGCCCTTCACTTTATTCCTCTATGTTTGCACAAAGTTTGGCATCATGGACAAGTGTCAAGTGACAGTGAACACCTCTTTCCTGGTGTGCTTACCTCCATGCAATACCACTTAAACATGATGCACTACATCAAAATACATTAACACATGGTGAAGGTAGAATAAAGTAAAATTTTATTGCATCATCAATACTTATTTAAAAGTATTGCACACACCTGGATTCGAGCCCTATATCATCTTTGATCAAAAAGGAATGAGTCAATCCATTTACACCTTTTTCCACAGAGTCAGCTAAGCAGCAAGTGTGTTTCATACACTCAGTACTAGCTCTCTTAATAGCAGCAATGAGCCTCACATTTGCGCACTGCTGAACTATGTGAAAATAGGGAAATCAGTAGAAATGTGTATCATGCATGTGCAAACACTTTGCCAGTCATTGCGCAAACCCACTGCACACTGTTGCAGCATGAAACAGTTTTGTTTACTGGCCATTTAGTCTTCATGGCTTGAAACTACATGTGGAAACATAAAAAAAAAAGGACCTATCTAAGAGTAGGCCACGTATTTACAATGCAGCCATGTGTTACCTCCTCCCATGCACTTCAACCATGGTTTCTCAGTACTTGTTCACAAATATATCAACTACACTAAATAAATGAATAACAAATGTTGCATGATATACCATGCATGTCTTTAGAATGACAATACACATTCAGATTGTCAAATACTTATAGTAATGTAGACACCAGTGTGCATACATTTTGTAAAGCTGTCTCTTAAAGTATACCTGCACATTGGAACACAACCACCACATACTACACCTTGCACACTCATGAATCTGGTAACATGCAGAACTTGAAATATCTTGACCATTGAACATGCCTACACATCCATTTAATGCAGGCCTCCCAACATCTTCTCTCCAACTCCAGTGCTGATATTATCTACCATAAGCTGTCCTGCAGCCTTGTAAAAGTCAGACTTGTGCCATGGTGCTTGCTTAAAGTACTGAGTTCTCTAGTTTGTATACATAGGTAGGAGTTCTGTTCTCACTGCAGTCAACTGGAGTGTGTTTGTATTTGTGCACTTGCCTGTCATTGGAGAGAGCATTTTACACCAGCATGTGGGATGCTGCTATTAACATTTTCTCCTCACCATACACTGCTAATGTCATCACCTATAAACTGTTGTCTGACACTCTTCAAGAAAGACTTGAGCTGTGGTGCTTGCCTTAAATACAGAATTTTGTAGTCAGTGTACTTAGATAGGTGGGAATTCTGTTCTCAGTGCAGTCAGCTGGTGTGTGTGTGTTTTGTGCACTTGCTTGACATTCAAGAGAACATTTTACACCAGCATATGGAACACAGCTATTACCATTTTCTCCTCATGAGACACTGATGATGTCTTCACCTATAAACTGTTGTCTGACTCTCTTCAAGTCAGACTTAAGCTGTGGTGCCTGCCTTAAATACAGAGTTCTGTAGTTGATGTACTTTGATAGGTAGGGGTTCTGTTTTCACTGCAGTCAACTGGTGTGTGTGTGTGTGTGTGTGTGTGTGTGTGTGTGTGTGTGTGTGTGTGTGTGTGTGTGTGTGTGTGTGTGTGTGTGTGTGTGCATTCACTTGACTTTAGAGAGAGCATTTTACACCAGCATGTGGACACTGCAATTAGCATTTTTGCCTCACCAGACTCTGCTGATGTCATCACCTATAAACTGTTGTCTGACATTCTTCAAGACAGACTTCAGCTGTGGTGCTTGCCTTAAATATAGAGTTCTGTAGTCGATGTGCTTAGATAAGTAAGGTTTATGTCCTGTTCTTACTGCAGTCAACTGGGGTCTGTGTGTGTTTGTGCACTTGCTTGACATTAGAGAAAGCATTTTACACCAGCATGTCAGGCACTGCTATTACCATTTTCCCTTACCAGACACTGCTGATGTCATCTGAAGTATTCCCATCAGGGCAGGGTCAGAGACTGGCCTGTAGACCAGGCACAAGTGACCTCATCTGATATGATACAGATTATAGTGGCAGAGCTTTCAGTCTATACACATATGTCATGGGTTCATAAGTTCATAGGTTCATAGGTTCATAAGTGTGTACTAGGTTAATGGCCCTGGAGCCTTTACAAGCCTAGCCCATAGGATTACCCTGGCATCGTGCCACCCGACCTTAGTTTCCAGTGCCTCTGTTGAGTAGAGCCACTGGAGTGAACCCTTGGGTGAATTTCCGATTTCCCATCCACTCATCAAGATTCCTCTTGAAGAGGGCCATAGAGGTGCTCTATTTGACATGTATGGGAAGTCTATTCCATAGCATGGGCAGTCTCTGGGTTATGAACCTGTCCCTCCAGCATGTTCATAGGTGTTTACTAGGCTAATGACTGCAACGACCCTTTTAAGCCTAGCCATGCATCCCAAATTGCTGACAAGTTCTGATACCCTTGATAAGTGTAAGCAGAGGTTTGGGAGATGAAACATTTACAAGCAGGGCCCTGGGAGATGAAACATTTATTGATTGCCTGTTTCCATTGGAGACATAGGTGCCAAACAGGGATATATTTCCTGTTTCTCATCCAATTGTCCAAGTTGCACTTGAATGAGGTTAGGGAGGAACATTTCTTCACATGGATGGGGAGCCTGCTCCATAGACGGGGTAGTCTCTGGAATACATACCTTTCTCTCCAGCAGGACCCATTTATATCACAGGCAAGGTTTAAGTCTTTAGAATGGGTAATTCTGATGTTGTTTGTTTTGTGGATATGCAGAATGTCCATTAGAGTGGGGTGTGACAATGCTATGTGTACCAGTCATAGATCTCTCCTCAAAAGCCTGTAGGAGACAAAATACAGGGATAGGGCCATGAGGTGGTCTGCATAGGACATTTTACTTAATGTGCACTTGCTTGACATTAGAGAAAGCATTTTACACCAGCATGTCAGGCACTGCTATTACCATTTTCCCTTACCAGACACTGCTGATGTCATCTGAAGTATTCCCATCAGGGCAGGGTCAGAGACTGGCCTGTAGACCAGGCACAAGTGACCTCATCTGATATGATACAGATTATAGTGGCAGAGCTTTCAGTCTATACACATATGTCATGGGTTCATAAGTTCATAGGTTCATAGGTTCATAAGTGTGTACTAGGTTAATGGCCCTGGAGCCTTTACAAGCCTAGCCCATAGGATTACCCTGGCATCGTGCCACCCGACCTTAGTTTCCAGTGCCTCTGTTGAGTAGAGCCACTGGAGTGAACCCTTGGGTGAATTTCGATTTCCCATCCACTCATCAAGATTCCTCTTGAAGAGGGCCATAGAGGTGCTCTATTTGACATGTATGGGAAGTCTATTCCATAGCATGGGCAGTCTCTGGGTTATGAACCTGTCCCTCCAGCATGTTCATAGGTGTTTACTAGGCTAATGACTGCAACGACCCTTTTAAGCCTAGCCATGCATCCCAAATTGCTGACAAGTTCTGATACCCTTGATAAGTGTAAGCAGAGGTTTGGGAGATGAAACATTTACAAGCAGGGCCCTGGGAGATGAAACATTTATTGATTGCCTGTTTCCATTGGAGACATAGGTGCCAAACAGGGATATATTTCCTGTTTCTCATCCAATTGTCCAAGTTGCACTTGAATGAGGTTAGGGAGGAACATTTCTTCACATGGATGGGGAGCCTGCTCCATAGACGGGGTAGTCTCTGGAATACATACCTTTCTCTCCAGCAGGACCCATTTATATCACAGGCAAGGTTTAAGTCTTTAGAATGGGTAATTCTGATGTTGTTTGTTTTGTGGATATGCAGAATGTCCATTAGAGTGGGGTGTGACAATGCTATGTGTACCAGTCATAGATCTCTCCTCAAAAGCCTGTAGGAGACAAAATACAGGGATAGGGCCATGAGGTGGTCTGCATAGGACATTTTACTTATGCTCTGTATTCTTTTAGTGAGGAACCTCTGTGGACTTTCCAATTGTTGTATATGCCTGGTTAGATACATACCAAAGTAGGTATTGTACTCAATGATAGGTCTGATGAATGCTGAATACAGTGAGACAATAATTTAATTGGACTTAGATACCATACCTTTGTTTATAAGTTGCGCAACACAGAATGATTTCCTCACTACTGTAGACACATGATGGTCAAAGGCTAGATTACTATCTATGTGTGTCCCTAAGTCCCTGACTACTGGGTCAACTCTAAGGGGTGTATTGTTGATATGATCATTAACAGGGGGGTGACTTCCCAAATGATACTAGTATATATTTATTGGCATTTAGTTTTAGTCCATGGCTTTGACATCAGTTGTTTGTCTGTGTCAGCCCTTCATGGAGAACATTTGTGTCAGTGTGGGACTCAATGACAGCTCTGAATTTGAAATCATCTGCAAATATAGTTAGCCAGAGACCATTGACATGTGGCCTTGACTTCAGAGAAGTACATTCCAAAAAGGAGCCATCTAAGGACTGATCCTTGAGGGACTCCACTTGTGACTGGCCTCTTTGTAGAGGTGGACTTCCCAATTCTAACTTCTTGGGTCCTGTCTGTGAGCCAGTTGGCTATCCACAGGGTGACATAAAAGCTGGTACCTAACCTCTTGAGTATGACAAAAATGCCTGAGTGATGTATTGTGACAAATGCCTTGGCCAGGTCAAGGTAGGCAGTGCAAACCATTTTTCCTCATCCATTGCTTTGGTTACCTTCTCAAAGAAGTCCACCAAGTTGAGTAGGCATGATCTGCACTTGATGAAACCAAAGTAAGGTAGGTCCAGTGTTGGGAGGTTTACTATATCTCTATTGATCATTTCCATCATAGTTCTTTCCATGGCTTTACATATAAGACTAGTGAGACTTATGGGTCTGTAGTTTCCAGGGTCTGTAGATGGACCACCTTTGTGCAGAGGGATGACTGTTGCCTTTCTCCATTCATGAGGCATGAAGCCTGTTTGGAGGCTACAGTTAAATAGTAATTCCAGAGGCCCTGACAAGTCATGTTTCTTGCTATTTAGAAGGCATCCTGGGATATTGTTCAGGCTCATTGATGCAGTGTTCTTGGTCTTAGAGAGAGTGCATTAAGGACCTGCTCCCTAGTGATAGTAGGGGGTGTTATATTTGATGGTATTTCCTGAGGGAAGTTTGAGGGAGAGAGAGAGGGGTAAAGTTGGAGCAACATTTATCAGCCAGGAGGTTTGCTATATCTTCTGGGTCAGTATAGTTTGCTCCATTTTCAATGAGCTCTGCCCACAATTGTTTATTGCCTTTAAGGTCGCCGACATAGCTAAAGAATGCTTTATGGTTGTCCTTGGCCTGGGAGGCCAAACTTACCTCAAATTTGGCTTTAGTAGACTTTATTTTTCCTCTGAGTTGTTGGTTTAGTCTGATAAAAGTACTTTTATCCTGCTGGGTGCTTCACCTCCTAATGTTTGCCATGATTTTCTTTGTTCTGCTACAGAGCCTATTGATTTTGTGATTCCACCAGAGTGGCTTGTTTTTTGAGTTAGTTCTGTACTTCCTCCTGGTGGGTACAGCTGCCTCTCCTGCAGCTATTAACATGATTGTACAGGGTTTCTGTGAACAGTTCTGCAATGGCAGCAGTGTTCCCAGGGTTTATGGAGGCTCAAAATTTTGCCAGGTTTAGATTAGATTAGATTAGATTAATACTAGTCTAACTATTCTTTTGGGCCACTTGAAGCCTAGCCAGTTACCCCATGTGAGAATCAAACCCTGCACCTAGTGTCTTTAAGGTAAGTACCTTAACCATTATGTCATCCTCCCACCCTAGGTTAGGTTATCACATAATAGCAGGAGGTTAGCCTTAGAGTAGTTCCTGAATATTCCAGGTTTAGCTGGGGGATCCAGGTTTTATTTTTACTTCAAAGGAGACCATTTTGTGGTCTGACCTTACCAGGGAAGACATTACAGTTGGGAGTGTGCAGCACTCTCCCATATTAGTGAGGACCAGATCCAGTATGGCTACACTCCTGGATGGTGTATTGACTATCTGGTTCAGGGAGTTTGTGTTTACAAAATCCAGGAATCTCTGTATCTGTACATCTGGTGTTGTATAAGATTCCCAGTTAATAGAGGGGTAATTAAAGTCACTCAGGAATATGGTATTGAGCTGGATGTTTACTGCTCCTGATAATTTTAAATACATGGTATGGGTTTCCTGGGTCATAGAGTAGCTTGCAAGAAAGTGGTATTGGATTTGCCTATGGTGATTTGAACATGGAGCAGCTCAAGTGCATTGTCCTGTTTCGCCAGACTTGAAGTACATTAATTTTTGATATAAATAGAACCACCTCCACCTTTAGTCCCTGCCTGTAAAGTAGCTGGTCTAAATGTGTGGAAGGCATTGTAACCTACAGATCGGGAGCAGTCATTGACTCCAACTGTGATACTAGTATAATGCAAACAGTATTAGCACACACCAAAGACTGGTGCCACAGCAATGACAACACATGACATGAAACAAAAACATGGGGGGATGTCTTACTTTATGAAAAAAAAATGCACAAACCAAGGATAATGTAGACATCACACCCTCTAAGCAGACTGGTTGGTATTTGACCTATGTCCTGAGGTAGATGGTATGTGGAACATCCACCAACATGTGGCCACAGTAGTGATTACTCCCTTGTATGTAACACAACTATTGAGTATGTGCAGGACATCCACATCAAAGGCCATAATATCTCCATAGTTCACAGCCTTCATCACACCAATAACTGAGTACAATTCACCTTTCTTCTTATACCTCCCTACACATCTTCCAGTGATGTATAACTGATGTGTAACACCTTTGCCACAGTGAGCTGTGACACATCTTATTGGCCATACCAAGGTATTCTTTTTGTTGCATAAATTTTACTGTTTGGTGGTGAAAATGCCCATCAAGGCGTTACCAGATGCATGTGTGTTACCTGTTCCGGTGATGCACGCAGTATATACATAGCTGTTTGACAACATTGACGGCATGGGTTATATTCTTGACAGTGTGGACTGAGCCATATCTATCTATCTATATATACATACACACACACACACACACACACACATATGTGTGTGTGTGTGTGTGTGTGTGTGTGTGTGTGTGTGTGTGTGTGTGTGTGTGTGTGTGTATGTATGTGTGTGCGTGTGTGTGTATGCCATGCACACCAGTTAGCTATAGCAGTGTCCCTCCTAACACCTCCAGCAGATGTTACAGTGTCAGGACGGTGTGCTTGATAACCCTCATAATTTGCTGACATATCTTAATAGTTTTACATGTGTGTTTGTGCAGAACTATCTGTGATCACTTTGAATCACATATGTTATGTCTGAGACATGGGATTACTGATGGTATTATTCTGATAATGTCCATGATTGTGCATGCGTCTTTTACTGTTGTCTATGGGCCTATACCTGTGTCCCATTTATTGGAGACCACTGCTGACATTGCACTCATAGTCAGGCAAATCAGTTTCCACAGCTTCACAATATGCACCAAACTCCAATTGTATATAACATCTCTGATAGATGTCCTCTCCACTGTTCATGTCAGGATGCTTATCTCATAAAGTCATCTTTTCTATTGTTATGTCACCTTGTCTGACAGTCACATAATAAACATTTCACTGTGAAGTCTGTACTGTATCATGTTGATATGTGATTAGTGTTTCTGCTACAACTGTCTTCCATTTACATGTCCTCATTTGCTGTACATTACAGTGTTTCACCTGTCCTTGTTTCCCTGTGTTCATTCTTAGAATTCATCTGTGTGTCCCTATGCAATACACATACTTCCTCTGGGTGTTTATTTAAATATCATTTGCACATCTTTTGTACAGAATGTCAGGAATGAGATTTTACAATACTCTGCACTGTATACACTGTCCTGTACTGTGTTTGGACTATACACATTATTATATAATAAACCCTGGTAATCATTATGGCATTCCGTACAATCCCGCTTACCTAGATTGCTCTATTGTAAACAGGTTTGGTATTCATGTTGTCTTACATGGTTTCCCATGGTTGTTTACGTTTAAACATGGTGTGTGGTATGAATATGTAATCTCCGCTGCTGCTCATCACGCAAATACGTAAACTCCATTTAGGCTTCATGAAAGCCTACATAGAGTTTATTGAAAACCAAAGAATATGTTTACTATGACTTATAAAATCCAGATTAAGACCTATAACCTAAGGAATAGTACCACTACAAAAATAGTTTGTGTGGAAGAGTTTGACATTTACATTTCTTTAATAACCCCTATGGTTTCAGATATATGAATATTTGTTTGAAATGTGAGGTCATAATTTGATTTATCAAAAAGCTTAGGCTCCAGGCTCCACACACCGGAAATTATATACAAACTTCCAGAGCTCCAATGGGGTATTTTTCAGACAGACCTGGAGCAAGGCTGTTAAAGGTAAACCATTGCACTAATCACACCTTAGTTCCTGTCAAATTTCCTTGTAGAACCAGTGCAACTGGCTGTGTTAGTAGAACTGGTAAGCCCATGATAGGTTCATAGGTTCTTACAAAGCTTTTGGCCAAGGAGACCATCAAGAAGCTTAGCCACATTATGCAGTATTGTTGAAAAACAATGCCCCCCATTAATTGCATGTTCTCCACATATCCCAGGTGAAAATTTGTAACCACCCATACAGACATACAGACTGCTTTTAAAGGTTTTAATAAATTGTATAAGTGATATAGTGTGTCACCCAGGTGCTTTATTTCATTTTACTACTTTATACACTTTTTTAGCACCTTGGTATACCGGAAGCCATTTTTCTTTTTTATATTCAGTGTGCTTTTAAAGGTTATTAGGGGAGTGCTCTACTTCATAAATAAAGGCAGGCTATTCCAGAAATAAGGGGTAAGTTGGGGTAGGTAACTGTTAGCATGGCCTCTAGTGTTGTTGAACTGGTAACATGAATTTAAGTCTGTAGAGCGGGTGCTTGCTTTTCTACCAGTTCTAGTTAGGGAAAAGAGTTCAAAGAGTACTGGTCAGTCACAGAACAGGAGGCTACGCAGGGATGATCTCTCAAGAGTCTGTATGACATTGAGAGGAGGAACAGGGTTTTTAGTCAGTCAGAGTAGCAAAGGGTACTGAGACATGAGATCTCTTTGGTGAGGAAATTATGAGGTTTCTTAAGATGGTTTATATGCTTATGAATTCCATGTCAAAGAGTACATTATAGTCATGATGGGCCTGATAAGGGAAGAATAAAGTGAGACTATATTTTCAACCTTGAGGAGATATCACAAAGGATAAGTTGTGCAATGTAGAAAGATTGTCTAACTACTAGGGAACCATGGAGGTCAAAGCAGAGTCTGCGTTTATCATATGTATGCAAGTCCCAGATGACTATCACATTTAAATGGAATGTTATCAATATAGTAGGTAATACTGGTACTAGATTAACCAAATGAAACTAAGCTGCATGTCTTGGTTTTGAGGGTAAGCTTATGATTAATGCAGCAATAATTTATTTGGCCCAGTCCTTGCTGTAGAAGTTTTTGTATCAGAATGAGCTTTGATAACCTTTCCCAGTTTGCAATCATCAGCAAGCTTAGTTAGCCATAGTCCCTTGATAGTAGCTTTTATATAAGAGAAATATATAGCAAAGAGGAGGGGCTCCAAAACAGAGTTCTGTTGGATACCATTAGTGACATTTTTCTGTTCCAAGCAAATACCTCCAACCTTAACTGTATGGATTAATGCCATGTTGGGAGAACTGGTCAATAATCCCAGCATGGGGGATAGTGTTAAAAAACTTAGCAAGGTCCATATTTCTAGTCTGGATCATATGCCCCTTATCCATGGCCTCAGTACCACTTTCAAAGAACTCAACCAGCAGGCATGATCTGTCGATTACAAAACCAAACTGATGTGTGCCCAATGATATAAAATAAACTATATTATTGTTTATTAGTTCAGCTATAATACATTCCATTACCTTGCAAATATTACTGGTGAGACTAATAAGCCTGTAATATCCAGAGTTAGTACCGGGACCTCTTTTATGTAAGGGCACCACAACTAAAATTCTCCACACTTTGTGGACATAGCCAGCAGAGATAATCAGAATGAAGAGTTGGTGGAGGAGGTTTGCTAGCTGGGACTTTATCCTTATCAGTAGATGCTCGGGGATATTATCAGGACTCTTGGAGGTAGCATTTATATTTTTTGAATGTGCCAAAAGGACTTGGTCCAAATTGATCTCAAGAGATAGGTGTGTAAGGGGGTTATGGAAAGGACAGAACATAGAGTGGGTGAAGCTGGAAAAGAATTTGTCTGCTAGAATACTAGAAATGAACTTGTGGTCAGAGAAGTAGGTAACATTAGAGATACGTTCAGTACAAAATTGTTGGTTACTGCTAAACTTCCAAATGTAACTGAAGAAAGCCTTATCACTGTCTTTTAAATTAGTTGCAACCCTAAGTTCATAGCTGGCCATATATTTCCTAATTTTAGGTTTGAGTCTTACCAGTTTTAAAACCCTTTTATAATTATGAAGTGGACATTTTTAATGGTAGTAGGGAGCTTTTTCTTTTTATCATAGAGTTTGTTGATGAAGTAGTTTTACCATATGAGTTTAGTTTTAAATTTGCCATAATTCTTACGTCAGAGTGGTACATATGTTTCATTGCATCTATGTAAGTGGGGGTACATTTCAAAGGAAATGGCAGTAGCATCAGTTACAAATTTGCTGAGGAGCTGTACGGTTATAAATAGAAAATAATTGGTTTGGGGTAATTCCTAACTGTAAATGAGCTATTAGCAGACAAAAACAGGTTTCCCTAGAGAAGATCAGGGTGAAATGTTCAGATCTGACTAGGGATGAGGTAAAAAGTGTGGTGTACAACTGAAGGAAATGTCTGTGAGGACAAGGTCAAGAAGATTAACACCTCTGGTGGGTAAGGGGACAATTTGTTCAAGTATATTGGCATTGGGGACAAATTGTTCATGTATATTGGCATTTACAAAGTCTGGAAATATTTGGGCATATATATTGTTGGTAGTGTATGCTTGCCAGTTTGTGTGTGGACATTTGAGATCACCCAGAGGAAGGGTATTTGATTTAATTTTTAGCTTTTCTAACAAGTTAAAGTATTCTGCATGCTCTGAAGAGGTTATAGTTGAGATTTATTATTGGCTATAATGTGATAATTTTATTGAGTGTAACTAGTACTTCAGCCAATGCCATGTTTATACTGTGTGAAATATAGACAATGGTGTTTGAAATAAATACAGATACCCTCCAACAGATCTGAACACATGATTGGCAGCGCATTATGGAATTCAGGGGATGCTATTATTACATTGGAATCTGGTTTCTGTAGTGACACAAATGCTGATGTCTTTGCGGTTTAAAAAGGCCTCAAGTACAGATAATCTGTAGACTAGCATGTGGAAGAAGATAAAAGAGTTTAGAAGAGTCCAGAAGGCACTATACTGCAGACCATGAAAGGGCACTGAAAGATTTTCCTAGATGCTTAACTGTGTCTTAGAAAGTATGGCACTTTGTGAAGTTTTTATTAGTTTTGTCATTGTTTTACTGTAGTCATTTTCTTGTGCATAGATGGATAGATGAATAATTGATTATGTTATTTTTTTTGTCAAATGTAGTAGCTTCTCTTTGAAATAACAAGTTTTGATAGTTTTTCATGTTCAGCTTTCATGTAAAACCATACATAAACTGTGGTGCAATTTTAAATGAAATTACAGATTTGAGGATAATAATCTAGAGTTTGCTTCACTTCAAAATAGGAAAATGCTCATTGGAATGCAGTTTCTGCTTATCTCCTATATCCTAATCCTCAGATATACCGATTTTCTTTTTTTTTTCGGGGAAAATACAGATAAATCCCAAATTTGGACTGTCTAAGAATTGAAAAAAAAAGGATTTTCATGGAATTTGGCATTTTTTGCAAGATAACTAATTCACAAGATGTAGTTCTGCTCATATTTATTATTTATAATATTGTCATATTGTGTTATTGCATGTTATATGCCTAGAATGTTTTAATTTTCAATATATCTTGATGCAGAAGAAAACTATAATGAAATCAGTATAATGACCAGAAATTACATTTAAAAATCATGAGTATATTTCCTGGATATCATCTCATGGTAATTGAATTTCATGTCTTTTTGAAAACCAAAACTCAGTGTCCATGCTAATCCTTTCAGTTCTAGCAGTGAATCCAAGCTTTAATAGTGTCTTATCAAGAAAACACTGAAACAACATAGACTATCAAAGAAACCATCTCTGCAGATAATGCAATAATCCTGCAACAACACCATGTCATATCAGAACTTCAGGAGGATCCATACTTTCTGACTTCTTAAAGAAAGCAAAAATGAGAGACAGGGGCACAAAAGTTTTCAAAATGACAACCATGACATACATGTGGTAACAAATGAAGACACAGTCACATGATGTTCCACATGTATGGCACTATGGGTGCAGAATGTACAATGTACTGAGTAGTACGCAATACACTCAAGAAAGGCAGCTGCTTTACCTTTCAAACGGCCTCTACCTAGCCTTCTGGAACAGCTATGTAGGGCTGCTATATCCCTCACAGAACAGCAAAAAACTATTCTGTATTGGTATTTATATAGATTAGGGCTCCAGCTTTACACAAGTCTTCTAGTTGGGTTGTCTTTGAAAATGCAGCTAATTGATAGCACTAAGAATAACTTGAATGTTTCCCTCTTCCCTTCCTCCTCTGGAAGCCCAGGTCGCCCTAAGGTTCTAAAGGAGGCCTCAGAGGCAAAAACACATGAGACTTCCACAACCCTCCACACCACATACCATGCAAAGTCCACACACAATGTCTCGCAACCACTAAGACCTAACCATAAACCCAACATATTAGTCATAGGGACTCCATTGTGAGACACACAGATGTGCTTCTCACCGGACGCACTCAAGTCTCTCAACAACAGGTACTGTTATGACTCTGTCATAGTCCATGTTGGCATGAATGACTTGAGATGTACGTTCCTAGACTATACGAAGAGAGACACGATTGAGTTTGCTGAATATGTGTCCCAGGAAAGTATGTCTCTAGCCTTAAGCAGCATTTTACCATCACCCAGAATGATGCCTCAATACAAACAGAAAATGATTGACTTTAACAATTGGCTTAGTTTCTGGAGTCATTCCAGGGAGGTCCAGTGCCTGACAGCCTGGGAAGATATGATCGACAGGCCACGATGCTTTGCTAGAGATGGCCTGCATCTGTCTCACGTGAGCTTCAGGCTTCTGGCAAACCCCTTGGCTCTCCCATAGTGCCTTTTTTAGGAAAAGTCATAAGGTCGATACTGCCAACATAAAAATGTCAACAAAATGCAAATTAAAGGTCATGCTGCAAAACGCTAGGAGTCTAAACATGAAACTGCAATCATTGCAAGCATTCTTAATCCTTACTTCTCCAAAGCTGATTACAACCTCTTGAGGGATGGTATAAACAGCTTCACAGCTCTCTCCCCACTGCAGGAACTGGCACCAATGTCCAAATCTACACCAAAGTACTATACAAGCATTTATATAGATGCATGGAATCAGGAATACCTGACAGGACAAAATCATCCTCTGCAAATAAGAGTAAACCTGTCTAGTGGACATCTGCAATAAATAAAATATATAACAAAAGGAAAAAATTCTGTTCAGGATCAAGAAAGAGCAGGTGCACAATTGGAAGCAATCTCTCCTTAACCTGAACAAGCAAATAAGAGCACAAGTGAAATCCTCTAAAGCCACCTTTGAGTCCAAATTGGGCACATCTACTAGAGACAATCATAAGGCCTTCTTCACATATGTTCACAATCTCAAAGTAAGCACCCAGATCTGTTCAGAATTGGTGGTCAAGGACACCACATACACAAATGCTGCAGATATAGCCAATCTACTGGCTGACAAATCAGTGAAAATGTCTCCACTCTGTCCCCCATCAGTAAATCGGGACATCCCCAGTACCTGCTCTCCATCCCTTATGTATAGGGACCAGGTCATCACTGCCCTCTAAAAGGCAAAAAATACAGCCTCCATGGGACCCAATAACATCCTAGACTGCATCCTACATGAACTCAGGCATGAACTTGCAGCACCATTAGGCACCCTATTTAACCAAAGCCTGAGCACTGGCATTGTCCCAGCCAAATGGAGGACAGCCACTGTCATCCCTTTACTCAAAGATGGAGCATCCACCAATCCAGGAAATTATAGAACCATCAGTTTAACTAGCCTGATCTGCAAGGACATGGAACAGATTATCATGGACTTCATTAACAGGGACATTGGCAACCACCAAACACTCAACCCCACACAGTTTGTCTTGTTCAAGGAGAGGTCATGTCTGTTAAATCTGGTTGACTTCTTTGAGACAGTCACCAAAGCCATGGATGAGGATAAGACGATGCACACCGCCTACCTTGACCTGGCCAAAGCCTTCGACACTATTCCCCACTTGGGTATAATAGATAAACTCTCTCAACTAGGCATCGATCCATATGTTACCAGATAGGTAGCAAACTGGCTCACTGATAGAACCCACCTAATCAAAACAGGGGAAGCCACCTCAAGCAGTAGACCCGTAAGGAGCTGCGTACCCCAGGGATTGGTCTTGGGGCCTCTGCTATTCAGGATATACTTCTCTGAGGTGCAGGCCAAAAAGAGTGGGCTATGGATTGACCATGTTTGCAGATGACTGTAAGCTGGGCACAGTCATCAATTCCCCAAGTGATGTGGACGTCCTCCAAGAGGGCCTCACCCAAACAAATGAATGGTGCCAGAAACATGGCCTCAAGCTGAATGCCAAAAAATGCATCATCATCCCCTTTGGGGAGAGTGATGTCCCCACATATCACATTAATAATAACACCCTAAGTACACAATCAGTAGTGAGGGAATTGGGCACCCAGGTTGATAGCAACCTGACTTTTGACCACCATGTTGCTTCTGTTGTACAGAAAGCTCTGTACATGGTCCACCTCATAAGTAAGAGTAGCTTATCCAGAGACAAATAGGACATAAGATCCCTGTATTCTTTCCTTATAAGGCCAATTACAGAGTACAATGCCCCCTTCAGCATTTACCTTGCAAAGTACATGCAGCAGCTGGAGAGAGACCACAGATGTTCCTCACCAGGGGAATCCAGGGCCTCAAACACCTACCCTACGCAGATAGCCTAAAAGCCCTGTCCCTCTACTCAGTTTCATACAGACTCCTCAGAGGTTACCTCTGTCTGGCATACAAAGCAATCTCAGTCCCTGCCTTGATGGGACTGCTGCATATCCGCAAGTCAAGCTCCACTCAAGCAACCTGTACGTGTGACCTCAACCTGGTCTGTGCTACCAGTAGGACTTGTTGGCAGGAAAGATTTGTGTCCCAGAGTCTCCTCCATCTGTGGAATAGACTCTGACTCCACGTCAAGCAGAGTACCTCATTATCCCTTTTTAAGCTCAACCTGGATAACTGGATGGGAAACAGAAAATGCACTCCTGGGATTCCACCTGTGTCCCTGCTGGACAGGGGCTCTGGGGGCTGACTTGGCTAAACATGGGCTAAACTCTTGGCTAGGCTTATAACGACCTCAGGGCCAATAGCCTAGGAACCTTCCATGATCCTGTGAAAGCTGGTCAGATACTTTATGGTGGCCGGTAACTGCCACTGATGTTTCCTATTTTAAGTTGTGTTTCAGTGGTGACTTTTAAGTAATGGAGTCAGCCAGTGGTTTCAATATTTATATATAACCCTTGTTTCCATTTATTCTTCTCTTGCACTGCCAAAATGCCACTTTTTCTTTCTGTGAGGGCACATATTCTAGGAGATCAAGCAAAAAAATAAAAAAATATATATTTTCACAGTTGCTCGTATAACTCCTTTGGCTGTGGAATTACTGGAGAACCAGTGATTTCATTATCTGTGTGGACTTTGCATGTTTCCTTCCACTTCCTCAAAAACTCTGACTGTCTGCGCTAAACTATATAGCTGAAAGATTGGTGTGTCCTTAAGTGGTCATTTGCATATATCCCATGAGTATCCCCTACAGGAAATTTGAGGTACTACACAGTGAAAACTTTAGCTTTGCTGAGTCTTTCTTTCAGTTTTTACTGAATGGTTTGTATCTGTAACTTCTTTACCCTTGGCTTGGAAGTTGTTTGAGATACTTTGCAGGCAGTTTATTATTTAAGGGCATCAGATAGTGTTTAAAGCCCTGTATTTCTAAGATACAGTGTTTGACTTATGCTACAGTGACATGGTTTGTCTGTGTAATCTTTATACCCTTTGCCTGTGTGTTTATAGCCATGTGTGTGTGTGTGTGTGTGTGTGTGTGTGTGTGTGTGTGTGTGTGTGTGTGTGTGCCCGCATGCGCGTGTGAGCCTTTGTGTCATGGTAGTGTCACAGAAAGAGTTTTTCTAATGTAAGGTACAAGGTTAGGGTTAGTATGCATTTTTTATTAAAGTTATGGGAAAAGGAGAGTTGATGTGTATGCTTTGCGCAGAGTTTCTGTGGGGTTTGGGTGTTTTTTTTGTTTATTGCCAGAATTTTAAGTTTAGATATTTTGAGTTGATGGTATCAATAACTTGTCGATTTTTTTTTATATTATTAGTGCCAGTATTTTGATGTGTGCATGTGTGTGTGTGCATAAATACATATTTGCACTCGCTCACACTACACACACACACACACACACACACACACACACACACACACACACACACACACACACACACACATCTATCTAGATATATCCAGAGAAACCTGGGTCCAACAGTCTCAATTTCTCAACTATTTCTGACCCCCTAAAAAATAAATAAACTTGTATAGTACACCCTTAATCAAAACCATTCTCAAAACCAAACTTCTTTGGTAATAATATAATGACAGATCAATTAAATCATACCAAGCTTTTTAGGGTCATTATTAAAAATGACTCCTGGCCCATATATTTAATGCATTAACCAAAAAAAATAATCCAAAACTCTGTACAGAGCAAAAATATTTATCACAAACTAAACAACCACAGCTACCACACAATAGTGCCTTCTGTACTATATGCTCCTTCCATTTTTCACAAACATTCATTATGACCAATTGTCAAAATCAGTACAATGTCATGATAACATTGACAAGTTTGTTACCAACTCTAACAACAGAGTACATCACTGTACTGCTCTTAAAGACCTAAGTGGCTTCAGCTCCCTGTCTTCTCGTGTATTCACAACTAATGACATCCTTCAAAATTGTATAATGATCAGACAAGGTGGCATCTGTTGCTCACCTCATTCAGCGGTATACTCCCACCAGAAATCTTAGATCCAAAAGCCAATCCTTACTACAATCTCATAAAGCAAATAATAATCATGGCAAAGCCTTGTACTTTGTACATGTCTCCAAACTTTGGATAAAATACCCACCAATATAAAAAAACACTCAGCAACTTTAAAACCAAACTAAAAACACACACCTCAGCAGCACATTGCACTGTCCTTCATTTCCCTGATTTTGCCTAATCCCCCTTCTGTTGCACAATCATTTTACTTCTCACTGTATATGTGTTACTTGTAACATACTGATCATACCATATCAAAAGGCATAACAAAACAATGTACCTCCTGTCCTATTTACACATTCATATTCATCAGCAGTTACAGACATTTCCTTATCCTATACAAACCACAGTATACACTTCAAATGAATTAAATTCCAGCAAAGTCACAGTTAAATGATGACACTGTATGTGCCATAAACTATCACATCCTGTACTCAGATGCTATTCATCTACATGCCAGCTTGTGGTATCCAAATGTAAATATTTAGCTAGCCTATGCTGTTTACCAAATTAGATCTGAATTGCTGTAAAGTCAGTTTAAAACAATGGTATCCTCTATACATCTGTGTCTACATTATAGTATTGTCATTTCTCCTCAAAAAATGTAATCAGTATTGTGGAGCTTTTCTACCAGGGCCTCCACCGATAGCTGTACTGTCCTGGTAAATAAACGCAAATATACATACATGCATACATATAATCTAGAGTATTATATATGCATAACATATAAACATAAACATACACACACACACACACACACACACACATTCACATATCAGGCTTTAGAAGTCACTGGTTGAGTTTAAATGCCAGATGAATAATTATTGTAGGGTAGTATTTATATTCAAGAATTAATGGGATGCATGTTCCCCAACAGCCTATTATGAAACTTTAAACCTACCACTATTCTGAAACTTTGGAAAAAAAAAAAAAGCAGGTGCATTGCATTACACCTTCCAGTAGAAGTAGCACTGCTGGGACCCTCTTGACTGTTGCACAGAAAACAGCTGGCACTAGCTGTTTATTCTTTACTGCACCCACTTGTTATCAGCGACTCATGTAGCTACCTGAATCCTGGTCACAGGCAGTAGAGTCTGGTAATCTAAGTGTTTACCCCTATGTCAACAGAAAGCACAGCGATATGCAATGTTTCTAACATGCATGTCTAAAGTAAAGTTCATTATATACCTAGAATGGCAAGGGAAATAACCGAGGAGAAGATAATTTTGCCTAAATTGAATAGTTAAAACCCATATTTCATTCAGCCTTACCTTATATATCGAAAAAGGTTTTATAAATGGATACTTCACTGCATTAATTAGCTGTGCATTAATGTTTGTCATCTGCATTCATCTCAGTTTCTTAGTAGTTCATAAATATTGTTAGATGAAAATGTATTTTTATGCCCATTCTAGTCCTTATTCAGAAATGTTCACTTGTAAATAATAAAAAAATCAAGACAGTTCTTGACATTTGAATCCCAAAACAATACCTCATCTGGTTTTAAACCACTGAATGTCCTTTCTTGTATAAATATCACGTGCCAAATGTTAGAAAAGAGAGATTGCTGGAAATTCCAACATAGTGGAAACTTTATTTATTTTTTTCTCTAAACAGCTGCCTCAGCATATATAACATATTTTATTGCACTGCAAACACTACACATGTAATGAAATACTATATCCGTGTGTAGAAAAAAAAACTATGCAACACATTTTATTAATAGAAGTCTGCTGTTCAGTTTATTTTCCATCTAGGTTTTATTTAAAGATTACTGTTACAGTCAGGCTTATTGCAACAGCTGTTTTGCAATAGAGCACATGATAAAAATTGATATCACAGAGATCCTTTGATGTGATTTGTCACCCACTCAAAAACATCCATGCATTATAGTTCCTCACTGAATTTTACATAAATGTATGTCGTGAACTTACATAGTCCACTTTAGTGAAAAGGCTGTTCTATGTTCCACAGCTCTGAAACATTCCAGTACTAGGGCACAAAAATACACTACATTTTCTGCATACCACACTGCAGCATCAAAAAAGGGGAGACACTCAATTCTCTTTATTCTTTCAGTTGTTACTGTTTTAGCTTTCTGCGACCCCTACAATTAACAATTTTAACTTTGCAGTTGGTTAATTTTTAAAGAGCCTTTTGGCCTGGTTGTGGTCCTTGTGTATATAGACTTTTTGTTCTAAAAATGTTCACATTATTAGATCATTTTCAGTAAAAAAATACCAAGATATTTAAATTATAATGTGCTTCTGTGCAATCCTGAGGTAATACCTGCACCTTGAATTTCCTGACTTGTCATAGTATTCAGTACTATTTCTTTGTTAGCATGTGCAATGGTATAAAATATTGCTTTTAGGTAGGGAGAAATACATACTGTTTTAGTTCTGATGCCTTGCCAGTGCAGAACATGTATGTTTTTGATGTGTGTGTGTGTGTGTGTGTGTGTGTGTGTTTGTGCATGTGTGTGTGTGTGTGTGTGTATATATATATATATATATATATATATATATATATATATATATAAACAATTGCAGTTTATTTGGGCAAATGTTCAAAATATCAAACATTGCTCTTGTAGCTTAAGAGACTGAATTCTGTTATTGCCGTCTCCAGTGTGTGTCAGATCGCTGTACAGCAGGGAGTGAAAACTTGCCATTTCCCTGCTGTTGTGTGATCTCAGAGTTAGTTTATATAATTAGCATGGGGTAAAGGCATGTGTTGCCCCCCACCATAAAATATTTTTTTAATTTTTTATTATTTTATGTTTTGATCTATGAGTGTTCTAATTAGTTGTTACTTAGAACAAAATTTAAATATCTAATGCTTTTTATAAAATCATAATCAAATAATTTTATCAACTATCACGTTTTATTGACAATGCAGGCCTATTAGGGATGATTATCAGTGCACGGCTGTCTCCAAAATAACTAACATTTTCTGGACTATATATTTGAACACTTGGTTATATACCATGATTAGCTTGGGATTCTAGGTACAGAATTAGTTGAATAGGTGAATCTTGAAAATGTTCTAAGGCAGTTTAGACGTACAGATAATTCTGATTTCAGTGTAGACACTTATTTTTTTTTAATATCACTTTAGCGGACAAATACATTTTGGTTTTAGTTGTGATGCAATAGCAAACCTAGTAAAATATATGTATTTGTTATGAAATGAATGCTGCAGAAACTGACAGACTGTCAGATTCAAAGGTACATCCTCACATATTTTGGTCCTTATCAGTCCAGAACTATGCCATTGAAACAGTTTAATATTGTCTAGTAAAAGTTTCTGGGAGCTATGTCTAGATAAAAAACACAAAACCACACAGCTGAAAAAAAGGAACATGCCTTTTAATGAGTATTTTGCAAGTAAATGGCTTGTTCCTTATTTTCAGCTGTGTGGTTTTGTGTTTTTTCTCAGTTGGTTCATACTATTTGGTTGTTCCTAGCTATGTCTAGATAACTACTTGAAAACTGTACTATGTATGCTTTTAGTTACAAAGGAAAAGCTGCATCTTGAATTGGTCTCTGTCATTAGACATTGTTCATAAGCAGGCTGCCCTTGTCGGCCAATTTAAGCCTAGCCACTTTCCCTTTCAAAGGTGAGAATCCACCGCTGTACTTTGTGGCTATCGGGTAAACACTTTAGCCATTATACCAACTCCCATGGATTTATTACATTTCTTGGTAATTTTTGTTTTCTGTTAGACTTGCAGCATTATTGCAGTCTATCAAGTTGTCTATCTGTCTGTTAGTATAAACTATCTAATATTTAGCCTTATGTTTTGGTTGTTAACCAAATTGTTCTTCTGGGTGTTGTCCATTCTTGATATAGTCCTAGGGAGTAAAGCACCACACTGCATAATTCAAATGAATACAGAATAATACAAAAACGGATAAGGCAATAAATATTTAAATAATGTGATAATACACTATCAAGGCAAACAATTAAAAGCTGAGGACACTAAACATTAAAACAAGATTCAACAGCTGAAAAAATACAAAGTTATCCACCGTAAAACAGTTAACAGAATAGAAACTAGACTAAAAATCTGGAGGTCCTGTGTAGGTTATCTCACAATTAAATGATTAATTGCAAGAAAAATATATGATCCTTTGTTTGAAAACATGCTTTTGGATTGAGTCCTTATTTCAAAGTGTCAGTCATTTTATACTCTGTTAACATAATAAGAGTTGAGATAAAACATCCAACAAATCAGTTTAGTTACATAAATAATTGTCTTAGGATTATAGATCTCTTTTACACTCTTTTACAGATGTACAGTCAGACACAGAAAGAACACTAGCTGTTATTGAAAATTCTGAATGCAAAATTTTAAGTGAAACTGCTTCAACTTGTTGGTTAGCCCTGGCGAGTAATTAGCATTTAGCAAGATACAATGGTACATTTGATTTACGTCCTTGGTGGAAAATGTGTTCTCCTCCTTCTATATTAAAGGCATATGCCCTTCTCTGTCATTATGGTCAGTACTGGATGCATTAAGGAAAAAACTACAACTCTAGAGTCAAATCTGAATTCTTTCATAATAACCAGATTAAAGACTGCAGATATGGTGGGGTGGTGGGGGGTTGGGTGGAATCCTATGCCCCCCATGAGCATGATTATAACGTTACAGAAATCTTGTTAGGTCTACAGTTGCTTTGCTATTTAAATAAAATGCTCTTCTAGACAGAGTTTTTCACTTTATAAATGACTTTTTATATTTTTGTGTAAACTAAACTTATCTTTTGTGTACTGCATCCAAGGTTTTTCTCAATTACACATGGCTGATAAATTCAAGAGTCATCCAGGTAAGGTTAGCATATTTAACTCTAAAACATGTTAAGGAGTAAATCTGTTTAGTCTGATAAGGAAAGCACAATTAGAAAATGGATATGCATTTTCCAAAGAGTACAACCAAACAAGAACTGATTAGTCAAGAGATGCTTGTCTCATGTTTATTGACAACCACCTATTACTTGAACAAAATGACAAAGTGTGTGAAAGATTAAGGTATTTGATGTTATTGGTGGCAAAACCATCGCATGACAGCACTACAAATAACAAGCAGGTTGTCAGTACCACATAACACCAAAAAAAAGCCCATCACACAAAGAGCAAATGAAACACTTAGATTTACATTTGCTGAGGCTCTTAAAAATACCCTACCTAAACCACAAAGGCCTTCTAATATAATATAAGAACAAGTACCCTCAATAACCTCACAAACACACAACACAGACAGCACCTACTTTGAAACATACATCTAACAGTCACACTGCCCCTCATCAAAAGCCATAAGTCAAACATGTACACAATGTATCATCCTAGTTATAGATGATGCCATTGTGAGACACTCACCAGGCTATGCAAGGAGAGGGTCATATCATGCAGCCACTCAAGTCCTTGCACCACAAATACACATATGACTTGATATGTACGTCCCTGGACTCTATGAAGAGAGATATGGTGGACTTCTTGAAATATGGGTCAGAGGTAGGTATGAACCTAGCCTTGAGCTGCATTTTAACATCAACAAGACTGATGTCTCACTACAAACAAAAGATTATTGACTTCAGTATTTGGCTACGGTTCTGTTGTCATTCAAAGGAAATCCAATATATATGTCAGCCGGACATGGTAGACAGTCCTTACTGCTTTGACAAGCATGACATGCATTTGTCCTCCCAAGAATTTTGTATATTGGCTAAAACCTTATCTGCTCCCATTGTGCCTTTTTTAGGCAGTGTCAGTCCTCATAAGCTAGCACACTTGATCTGCTCCTTTACCGACTGTTATAGACTAATGGACCATTTTTGGCTTAATTTGCCAATGTTCCATAGTTTCTACCTGCTCTTTGGATGTACCACTATTATACAGTATATTATTTTAATCTTGAGTAACCCTATTGGCTCCTATTATTTTTATGACTTTTTTCTGATTTTGGTTACTGCTTTTCTGACCCATAATGATTATTTACTTTTGACATTGGAATTCTGACTATAATTTTACTGCAACTGGACTTTATCATCCTCATTTTATTGTTATTTCTCTGAACAGTCCTCTTACATCCTAGACTCTTTATAGTTTTTTATTACCTCAGTTGATTTTGGTATTTTCCTTCTATACAGTATTGAATATTTACCTATATCTTGTGTACTTGTTTCTGTGTCTTTGTTTTTAATTTCCTTACCCATTATTAGATATGTGTTGCTTGTACACGTATTAATATTACTGATATGACTTGACATTGGACCTGATTGAAGTTTACTGATCTCTTCAGTGTTCCATTTATAGCCACTGTTTTTTTTACTGCCATTACTTACTATTTTGTATATATCATTTTTTATTGGTTATACCTTTATATACAGATTACTGTGTTGGGTTATTACAGTTCTTTTCTGTCAAATATTTTAGCTGCTGACCAGCTTAGATTTTTCCAGTCTCATCTTAACAGGAACATATAAGTTGATTGAGGATGTTTACAGCAAGTGTTGGCTGATTAAATACATTTTTCTAAAATGACTTTTAACAGCAGTAGAATTTTTTTTTTCTTTATTTTCATTAGTGTTTGCCCTTGAAGTAGGTATCTATAGGTTTAAGGGGTGTGGGGGTATCCTACAACATGAGGGTGTGAAGGACTTTACCCCCTGAAAAAATTTACCTCTGAGGTTCGCTGAATATTGTTTCAGATTTTTTTTTTGTTTATTTTTTAAGGGGAGGGGTCTGTCAGAATCCACTGTTATAGTTACCACTAAATCAATATGATTTTATCCTAACTTGTTATTTTGTGTTATGGAAGGAACCTACTCTTGGCATTCTAGCTCATTATCTGTACTCCAGCCAAGCCAAGCCTTCTGATCTTCTGCCAGAGGCTTTGTTTCCCCAGAAAGTATATGGGCAGCTACTGTGTCCATATAGATAGCAGAGTTCCTGAGTAGATTAGTGAGCTGCTAGTGATGGCATAGTGGGATTGTCTTAGGGTTTGGTTGTCCTTGAAACTCCATCCAGCAGTGCTGTATGAGTTGCCTGTAGCCACTCTTATTGCATAAGAATTGATAGAGGGAGCCTGCTGTCCCTCGGCACAAACCTAATTGCTGTACAGTAATGCCAAGTCAGTCCACAATAAGCCAGATATTATATATGACTTGGATGACTTTGACATGGCTTTTCTAACAGAGATCTGACTTGACTGCAAGTTTGGTACAACTTTGATGGTATTTATGCCCCTTGGGTTCTCTGTTACTTAGTACTTATGTTCTGCTCACATCTCTATTGGGCAGACGTTGTTTTATCACACTAATTTGCATTTATCCCAGGCTATTAGAGGATTATTCAACTCCTTTGAGTACATCATTGGATAATGACCAAACTGTAGGCAGCCCCTCATCTACTATTTGCCACGTAGTGTTAGTATAGTCATTCAGGAGTTCACAGACCTTCTTCTTGGCTGACTTTCAACTAGTGCCAAAAGGCCGATCTTGAGCAGCTTCAGATGATCAGCATGTGGCCCTTGGACAAGAGTTCCTCAATATTATGGATGGATTTGGATTTGCTCAGGTATTTGCCTCTCTTACCCATTATTTCTAGAATAATCAGGACTTGGCATTCCTCTTTGGTTTGTCAGTTATTGACTTTGAGTTGGAATCAGTGTCCTGGTCTGACCATGGCCTGAAAGACTAGCCTTGTCTGCAAAGCTATGGAGAGGATCATAATGGAACTCATAAATAAAGACATTGGGGACCTACAGACACTGGATCCTACCCAATTTGGCTTTGTCAAGGGCAGATCCTGCCTCTTGAACTTGGTCGACTTTTTCGAAACAGTCACTAAGGCCATTGATGAGGGTAAGGCAGTTCACACAGCCTACCTTGACCTAGCAAAAGCGTTCGACACAATACCCCACTCGGGCATCATAGAAAAGCTCACCAGCTTAGATGTAAACCCATATGTCACAAGATGGGTTGCAAACTGGCTCAAGGAGAGAACACACAGGGTTAGAGTTGCTGGTGCCATGTCAGACTCTAAGCCGGTCACGAGCGGTGTCCCACAGGGCTCAGTCCTGGGCCCCCTCTTGTTCGGCATTTATTTTTCTGAAGTGCAGGCAAACATAGGGGATTGTGGCTGACAAAATTTGCAGATGACTGCAAACTGGGCACCATAATTGACACTCCATCAGACACAGACATCCTCCAGAAAGGTCTCATAGAAATGGATAACTGGTGCCAGAGCCATGGCCTTAAGCTAAATGCCAAAAAATGTATAGTCATACCCTTTGGGAAAAACAAGGTAACCCCTAATTACCACATAGGTGGTAATCCATTAAACATGGAAGAAGTTATCAGGGACCTGGGGACCCAAATTGACAGTAACCTCTCTTTTGACACACACATTGCAAAAGTGGTTAGGAAGACCTTCTACATTGCCCACCTGATCATGAAGGGATTCACATCCAGATCAAGAGAGGTCATTGTACCCCTGTACTCTTCACTTATCAGACCAATGATTGAGTACAACGCCCCATTCGGAATGTACCTTACCCGACACCTGCAGCAGTTGGAAAGACCCCAAAAGTTCCTCACCAAAAGGATAAAGGGGCTCAAACATATGTCATATGATGCCTGACTGAAGAAACTCCAGCTCTATTCAGTCGCATACCGTCTGCTCAGAGGTGATCTGTGCCTGACATACAAGGCCATGTCCAACCCGGAATTAATGGACATGCTCCACCTCAAAAATCCAAATCCACCAGAGCCACTCACGAGCAAAAGACTTAAACCTCAACATGGATATAAATAGGACGTGCTGGAGGGACAGATTCATCACCCAGAGACTCCCTACACTATGGAACAGAATCCCAGTCCATGTGAGGCAGAGCCCCTCACTGACTCTGTTCAAGAGAAATCTTGACGAGTGGATGGGAGATCGTAGGTTTACCCCGGGAATCATCTCTGTATCACTGCTGGACAGAGGCACAGCAAACTAATGGGTATAGTATTCTCATCCTAAGGGGTGGTGAAAGCCACACACACTCTGGCTAGGCTTATAAATGCCCTAGGGCAGATAGCCTAGTATGAACCTATGAACCTATGAACTCCTCAAGGTGACGACTCATAATAATTAATGGCAAAAATGTTAATCTTGCCTTACCTGATGTTTTATTTCCTGTGCTGTATCAGCTTTCTGGGCTAGGCAGTAGGGACATCTAAATGAACTTATCCCAGCTTATAATCTATCCATAAGTTCCTTTCTGGAACTCATCACCTCAAGACATGTTCCTTTAGACAATTTAGCTGCACACAAACCTTTGTTAAACTCTGAACTTTGCTTTCTTCATAGGGCTGGACAAACACTTGATATCTGGCTCACAGGGCCGGTGTCCATGTTTCAGTTCTGACCACTTGCCACTGTCTTTTCTGGATCTGGCATGTCCTCCCTTTGCCCACATGGATTTTCCCCAGGAATTCTGGTTTCTTTTCACATCCCAAAACAAGGATGGTTGATTGGCTATGCTAAAAAAATCACTATATAGATACTTTAACCCCTGTACTGGAATTATTGGCAAGCTTTCCCAAATCAACATTAACCTGTACATAGTTCACTTTAGAGGTAATTGCATAACGACAAAACCCATACCATTAAGGTTACGGGTATTTTCTGTTGAAAGAAAACCTTCATCTGTGTCTCACAGGGCTCTGCTCCTCAATGCCAATAAATGCAGCATAGTTTCATTTGGTAAATCTAGTATCATTACCACTTATCATGTAGATAACATTCAACTTGAATTCAAGCAATCATTTACTTTGGCACCTATGGTAACAGTGTGTGTGTGTGTGTGTGTGTGTGTGTGTGTGTGTGTGTGTGTGTGTGTGTGTGTGTGTGTGTGTGTGATGCCTTAGTTATGGGGCTTGCTCATGTACAGGGGCTTAAAAGCCTTAATCCAACTGCCAGACACAATTTTGTAGGTAAAAATGTTGATGCAAAACCTGTTGTTCTGTTAATAATACATCTGATTTTTGTATGATTTGTTGATTCTTGAACAACATCTACTGCTGCAACATCTATATTGTCTGTAAATGTTTTGCTTTATTCATTGCAACAAAGAATGAATTAATTCATTAATAGGCCTGCATTGTGTAATACAGTCTAAACATTTTGCAGTTCAGTAATATAATTTTGCAGTACCTTATTTACTGCCTCCATATAGTCTGCATTATTTAGAGTAATGATCAGAACTGTCTGATCTTTGGCAACCCTTATGTAGTGAATCTTTGCATATTATTGTGATCAGATTGTAAAGGATTTCTGCATTTAGTTAAAGTTTAGTTGGCAGTGCAGCACACACACACAAAAAAACAACAACTTGATCTGCTTCTGCTTCCCAAAGACAAAAGTGCAGGGTTTGATTCTTCACACCTTCATTTACTTCCTGAGTGGCATTGAGTAAGTCATTTAACCAGACAATGCTTTTTTTATTTGAAAATTTATGGTAACTAGGCTTCTCCAGGCAACTGCATAGCAATGCAGTCAACACAAAAATGACTGACCCTGCTGAATTAAAAAGTGATTAGTCTGCCTTTGTAGGACTAGTGTGCATTGGAGCAAAGCAAATTAGAATATGTTACCATGGCCATTTTATGTAGTTGTTTAGTATTGGAATTGGTTGATTATAATGATAGCAGTTTGAGTAGCCTTATATGGTTGAATTGTTCTGAAATAGATCCCCTTTCCATTATTGGTTCATTCATTTTGTTTCACTGCTTACTGGAAAAAAAAAAAAAAAAAGAAAAAAAAAAAACTTTGAAAAAAAAATGTTGCTGTATTAAACAAGAAATATAATTTAAAACAATCAGGAAGGTGAATCAAAGAATACATGCATTTATCAATTTGTAAATTAAAGTCACAGTAAAACATTACTCCTATGCTTGTTTGAAAGCACAGTTTATAACTAGTTCTTGTTTTTCCCAACAGTAGAACAGCTCAAACATGTAGCGATGTACACTACCATCTTAGTATTACAGTTACAGAATCCAGGACACTTGACAGTTTTATAGAAGCCTTGAACTGCCACATAAGGGCCATTATTAATAAACTTACATGTACTGCAAACTCCGCACTTCATTCATCCTCACTAATCAGCCTGGATAATCTGACCATTTGACCTTTGGCCAAGTTCTTCTTTGATATAAGGGGATGATGACTGATCCACAAAACTGTTTCATGCATATTTTGTATAACAATATATCCAAAAAATTGCAGGTTTTCCATGTATAGTGTGTGTGAAATTTTAAAATGGGGGTAGTGTTCTATACCCATTTCCACCAATACCAAGTTGGCATACATTTTATGACACCCTACCACACACACTCCTGCCCTTGCCACCAAGAATAGTTCCTTCTTCAACAACAAAATTGTTAGACAAAGCCATTTCCCCATAGATCTACTAATCACTTACGTTTAACAGTATATGGAAACCCCATGTTATCAATAACTAACTGAAATATTTTTGGACCTTTGTACTCGGGAAGTGATGAAAAAGATTTAATTTATAACATCAATTGTCTGCATCAAAAAAGGTTTAGTTTTTTTTTATACCCCATAGCCAGCAATGCCACAAATCCCCCTCTGAGGATGTGTGGCAAACCTAACATTAATACCTTTACAAATATAGTCTAGGAGGCCATAGCTCCCCTTTAGCACTTTTAAATGACTTGCTGACACTATTAGGGAATCGATATTTTGGAATTCCAAAAATGGAGGGGGTCACTGGGAATTCAACCATCAAATAATGGTATTCATTAACATCAATACATGGGGAAACCTGCAATTATTTGGATATATTGTTACACAAAAATATGCATGATGTTGGCCTAAATTCGAGTATACATCGCAAGAAAACTTATTCTAACAGTTTCTTGCATTTCCAGAGTTGTCATCCCCACTATATCAAGAAGAACTTGGTCAAAGGTCAAATGGTCAGATTATCCAGGCTGATTAGTGAGGATGAACGGCTAAACATTGAGCTGACCAGCTTGACTGCTATGTTTACAGAAAGGGTTCACCCACAAGAAATTTTGTCCAGAGTTAGAAAAGAAATAGAAACTAAGAGAATTACATCCCTTAAACCTATTTTGCATGGGGACTTAACGAAGGAATTTCAGGAGGGGAATGAGTTGGCTTTAGAGTCCCATGCACTACACAAAAAACAGGCTATGATTTTGCCATACAATGGACTGGCAGGACAAATTATTAGAATTATTAAGGATACTTGGCAAAGTTCTTTTGATAGTGATACTATAAGTATATTAGGAAACACACCAGCTTTTACATATAGTAGGGGTAGGAACCTTAAAGAATTGATAGAAGCTGAACCTAATATTGAGACATATAGGAGCTCCAAAATGAGTAAATGCGGAGTTTGCAGTACATGTAAGTTTATTAATAATGGCCCTTATGTGGCAGTTCAAGGCTTCTATAAAACTGTCAGGTGTCCTGGATTCTGTAACTGTAATACTGAGATGGTAGTGTATATCGCTACATGTTTGAGCTGTTCTACTTTCTATGTTGGGAAAACAACAACAAAGTTAAGGCTCAGAATCCTGGAACACTTAAGAGATATCAGGAACAAAAGAACTAACAATGCCTTGTATATGCATAGTCTGAGTTGCCCTAATTTTAAGAGATTTCTGTTTTTTGTTATAGACAGAATTCCATTTAATGACAAAGGAGGTGACTTAAAAGTTTTACTTGAGATGAGGGAGTGCATCTGGCAGTTGAGGCTGGATGCATCTAGACCCTCCAGGAATTAATGATCACATTTCAGTTTCTAGCATTTTAAAGTACAAATCTACATTTGTTGGAAGAATGTTAAGCATTACATTATGATTTTTTATTTATTATTTTTATTTACTACTTTTATACAAACATGTATAACATGTAGATTTTTTTTAAATGTTCGTGTTTTTAAGTTGAACAACATTTTTTCCTAGTTATAAGTAACTGTGCTTTCAAACAAGCATAGGAGTAATGTTTTACTGTGACTTTAATTTACAAATTGCTGTTTGCTTGGGGTGTGTTGCTTAGGGGGGTGTGTCTGTAACTAATAGCTTTAAATGCAACAAAGATGAAGGACTCTTTAACTCTGATGATGCCTGACTATGTATGTGGGTGAAAGCGTTAAGTTATCTGTTTACATGTTCAGGAATATAATGTGTTTTTTCGTTCTCTTGGTCTATTAAAGTTTGCAGTGTCTGAGGAGCTGAGCCGGTTTATCATTTACAAGTTTTTGGTGTCACATTGTGTCGGCTTGGTATAATACATGCATTTATGCATGGTCCTAAAAATGGGTTCAGATGGTCAATGGTTTGAAAACAGCCCGGGTCGCAAAATGCTGTTAATCCACTTCTGGCCAGATGCATTTTCTTCAATGAGATGAGTTTCCAGGAAAGAGAAGTTTACTGTTGTTAATTTTTATTTTATTTATTTTACATTTGTTAACCGGGCTAGTCCAACTGGATATATTTCCATTTTCAGCAGAGGCCCGGGGAGAAAAGCTCCACAGTAACATTTAAAAAAAAATTATAATGCACACTTGTAAGAGAAAAAAGTAAAAATGTAAGAAATGTAAGACAAAAAATAAATGAGAGAACAGTAGTTACAATGTCATACTATATACATAAACACCATATTCGAAAAAAAAAAAATATTTACAGAAATATATTAAAAAAAACTTTGAAAAGGAAATTAGGTACTCTTACAATGAAATATATGAGGTTGTTTACAGTACGTTAACAGTTATTTCATATCATATTTACAACAATAATTTAAAACGGTTTCTGCTACCCAGGGGTAGGTAGTGTTAAAAAAAGGTGAGGGGAGACAGGATAGACAAAATGACAAAAGAGAACGCAGACATTTAGTCAGGGTAACAGCAAGGGCATAGCCAGTGTGTTTTAAGATGTTGCTTCAGCCTTTGCTTAAAGAGTGGGAAGGAGGGAAGTACCGTTAGATCTGATGGCAACATGTTCCAATATTTTCCAGCTGTATTAGAAAACAAGGAGTCGCCTGCTAAGTTATTAGACTTAGTAGTTCTAGCCAGTAGTTTAGTAGAAGAGCGTAAGGAATTGAGGTTAGCATAGGGGGTAATAAGGTCGGAGAGTATTGATGTATTGTTAGGTTGGTAGAATATCCTATGAACAATGGTAAGTTGGGAAAGTATCAGTAAGTTTCCTAGTTCAAGCCAGTCAAGCTGCTTTAGGTTCAGACAGTGGTGCATTCTAAATGGGTTCCCAGTGGCAAACCTGGTAATATTATTATAGGAATTAGTTAGTTTAGTGAGATTCTTTTTCTTTAGGTTAGTATATATAGGGGAAGCATAGAGAAGAGTGGAGATTAGATGGGAGTGGGCAATTGTAGTTCTGGCTGTTGGTGTTAAGTGTTTTATTCTATATAGGGAGCCCAATTTTCTATTTACGTTTTTTATAATGTTATTTATATGATTGTCAAATGAAAGGTTATTGTCAATTAAGACTCCTAATAATTTGGTGGTAGAGTCTGGGGTTATGATGGTACCATTATTTGATTTGATTGAGAAATTGATTGGGGGGGCACTTACTGTTAGGTGTGAAGAGTAAGAGCTTGTTTTTTTGGCATTCAAAAGGAGGCGACGTTTTAGGAACCAAGCCTCAACTGAGTTGAATACTGTCTGAGTTAGGGATTGAAGTTTAGATGTGGAGTTGGCAGAGCATATGTGTGTGGAATCATCTGCATATTGTATACAGGTAGCTTGCGGGATTGCTAAGAAAAGGTCGTTGATGAATACTAAGAATAGAAGTGGACCGAGAATGGAGCCCTGAGGGACTCCAAGGGAGACTGGCAGGTGGGAAGATAGTTGATTCTCCCAAAGGACTGTTTGTTGCCTATTGTTAAGGTAGGACTTAAACCAGTGAATGGCCTTAGTGTCAAGAGCAAGGGATTCAAGAGTTTTTAGGAGTAGGGGGTGGTTGACTATGTCAAAGGCTTTTGACAGATCAATAAAGAGTGCAGATGAGAGGAGGTTGTTGTTAAGGTTTTTATTGATAGAGTCAGTGAAAGATAGGAGGGCTTTGGAGGTACTATGAAATGGCCTGAATCCATGCTGACACTTAGCTAGTATAGTATGTTGGGTTAAGTGGTTAATTAGTTGATGGTGAATACATTTTTCCATAACTTTTGCTAAGGGTTATAAGAGAGCTATAGGCCTGTAGTTGGAATACTCATTGGAGTTTCCACCTTTATGTAGAGGAATGATGTGGGACATTTTCCAGATGTCTGTAATGGTTTCTTCATTTATGGTTCTGTTTATAAGGATGGATACAGGATAAGCAACTGCTTTGGCTGCTTTTTGTAGATATTCAGATGGTATTTGGTCTGCAGAGGGGGTACATGGCTTAAGTTTATGTAAAAGTTTTTGGATATACGAGGTAGTGATAGGTTTAATTTGGAAATTTGGGAGAGTATTAGGTAGAGATGATTGGAGATTAGAGTTGTTTGTGGACAGTTGACAGGCAAGAGATTTTATGGTGTCAGTGAAGAAGGTATTGAAGGCATTGGTAGTTTGAAGGAAGGTATTTTTATCTGCCCCTAGAGGGGGTTGTGTACTGGAGTGCCCTGGGTGAAGGAGTCTATTAATGTTAGACCATAATTTTTGTGGATTGTTATGGTGTGATTGCTGAAGCTTACAATAGTAGTTTTTTTTTTGTCAGTCAGTATAGCTTTTTAGTAGTATTCCTTAGCTGTTTAAATGTTTGTCGCTCTGAGATATTTTTAGATGCTCTCCACTTGGTCCACGATTTATTCCTAAGCAATATGAGTTGGTGTGTTTCTTTTGAAAGCCAGGGGGCAGGTTTGGACTTCATTATGATAGAACGTTTAGGAGCATGCTTATCAAGGATAGTTAAGAATTTAGAGTTGAAATATTTAACTGCCTGCTCAAGAGGGAGAGTTTTTAGTGGGTACCAGTTACAGGCATTACGTTCATTTTGGAATAACACAGGGTTAAAATGTTTGTTGGTTCGAGAAATATTGTAAGTAGGGGTGTTAGGGATGTCATTCTTTTGTCTTATAATGTAAGTTAACATGTGATCACTTAAGTCATCTGGTAGAGTACCTACCTTGTAACTTTGTTGTTGCTTATTAATGAGTATCCAGTCTAAGATACTCTCTTTCTTGTTGGGTTTGTTAAGTCTAGTGGTGGTGGTAATAGTTTGACTAAAGCCATGAAGATTAATGTGTGATGAGGGATTTTCTGTGTTAACACATTTCCAATCAGTATTAAAATCACCAAGTATAATGGTTTCTTGTGGGTAAGAAGTTGATACCCAGCTTAGAATGTCTTCTATTGCAGTGGTATTATTACCATGGGATAGGTAGATGCAGATAATATATAGGGCTTTGGAAGCATTTAGTTGAAGTTGGGAGATAAGAACTTCAGCCTTACTATCCTGAGGTGGGTTATAAGATATGGAGGAGATCTGTAGGGTGAATTTATACAATAGTGCTACTCTCCCACACCTACGTTTTGTGCGGTCTAGTCTCAATATGTTATAACCTGGGGGGATTATTTCATTATCTTTAGTTACAGGTTTTAGCCAGGTTTCTGTGAGGCAGAGGATATGAAAGGAATGAGTATCAAGGAGGGCATGGAGATGGGCAATTTTATTATTTATACTGCGGATATTAAGATGACCTAAAAGTAAAGAACTTGAGAGACAGGTTTGGGTAGTTAGGGTGGAGGAACTGGTAGAAGGAGTTGTAAAAGTTGGGATGTTTGTTGGGCCTGGGTTAGGGTGGATGTCACCATCTTTTAAGGTAGGAGTTTTTAGGACAGAAAATGGATAGCTGAGGAAGTTGGTTAGGAATTTTTTTTTTACAGTAGTGTTATTGAATTTAATATGAGTAAGTCGATGATACTTGGCTAGCAGGTAGCAGGGTGTAGATGTGGTGTTTATTTGAAAATGGGTAAAGGTGTAGTTGTGAATAGCTGTTTGTTTAGGAGAGTAGTTGAAGTAGTCATGATTAACTTTATTAATGGAGGTGAACAGATGGGCAGAGGTGAGAATGGATAAGAGAGTGAGTAGAATTAAATTTTTGGTTAGGATAGGTTTAGTTGTTAAAGACATATTTTTAAAGTGTTTCTTATATAGCTATAGTAGGAGACTTAGTGAGAAATATAAAGGAATGTGTGGGTTTTGTAAAGTTCTTAGTGAGGGAGCAGTGATAGGTAGTGAATAGCCTTGAGAGGTTTAGGGGGAGGTACTGGATGTTGGAGGTAAAGGAAAGGTAAAGTAGGTGGGGTGGGGTTAAATTAAATAAATTGGTTGAAATATTAGATTGAATTGTTGGGAGAGAGGGTGTGGTTAAGGAAGTATAAGTTTAGGACCCCTGGGGGTGAGTGGGAATTGGGGGTAGGGTAGGGGAGCAGAGTGAGCCTGCAGGGCGAACGGAGCGGGAAGAGCCAAAGGAAGGTAGAAGGCAGGTCTGCCTGGAATCAATCAGAAGAGTAGAGGGCAAGTTAGATGGTGAGTATATAGTATTGCTGAGAGAATAGTTAGCATACAAATAAGAGCAGAGAGGTTTGGAGGTCCACACAGGGCACAAATTACATAGACAGCTATACTTACAGAAAGTCAGAGAGGAAAGGTTGAGATGGACTAGGCAGTGAGAGAAAAGGAGGGGGAGAGAAGATATACTAGCAGGAGAAAAACAAAGTAGAGATAGTAGTATATTCAATGTAGTAAGTGGGAGACTTCAGTCAGTAAGAATAGGCAGAAATGCAGTTGAGAGAGGGTTTGGACTTAAGGTCCAGGGAGGAGAAAAGTTAGAATGGTAGAATAGCACAGAAACAGTATACAGGCTGAGGGTAGCTGTAGAGATAGAACAGGGGCTGCTGGCATCTGCTTTATGTGGCAACTAGCAGGGGAGCACTATAAAGGCTATTATATCATTCACCCTAACATTAACCAAGACACTAGTTCATCATATAGCACATTTTACAGGGACACATACTTCCAAGGGACTTTTTTGTTTAAGCTTTTGTTGGCTCCTAGACCGATGGTTACAGGTGCAGAAATTAGGATACACAACACACTGTTGCTGTTACTGTGGCCACAAGAAAAAACGCAGGGGGAGAGTCCTGTAGGGACAGTGCATAGTTGCTTGGAGAGACGCTCAGCGTCTGTTTACAATGTGAGACTGTTTTGTTTAGTTTAGCCAATGGCTACTACTCTGCCTTGGCCCCCATCTGACCATGATCTTTCTCTGGCAAGAAGCAGTTTAATGAGAAGTCATAGCCTTAATTCTTTGCACTAACTGCCAGACTAAAGAAAGTGGCTGCTTCAAACTGGCCATAAAGATGCTGAAAATTACACTATACTGACAGAGAGATTGTTGTACAATGAAAATGAACAAGTATACAAGTATAATAAAGCATGTGTCAAATTCTAGTAACAAAGAGTAACAGTGACTACAGATATACCATATTTTAAATATGCTTAAGGAGGTTGCTTAGCTAGATATCGTACTAGTAATAATTACACTATTCTACCTATGAAAAGTGCAGCCACTGAAAAGCATGCTCTTAATAATACTGATCTCATAGAATGTGGTAAATTCTCTGTCAGAATACATGAGTCAGACTTCAACGTCTGTACTTTTGCAAAATTAATGAAGTGTGACATCTTATTTGAAGACAGGGAAATACAAAGTATACTAGGTTCTGGGACTATGGTCATACCTCCCATCTTCCTAACACAAGAAATATGGACAAAGCCTTAAATAATGTTAAATAATGGGAGACAATGAACCCAAAATAAGGAAAGATTTTAAATATTGCTCTTATAAACTTAGAATGTTGTTAGAATAACAGGTCTTCTGCTAACTTGCATTTTTGAAGGGTATGAAGTCTGAAACTCAAATTATGTCATTACTTAGTGATTTCAATCCTCTGTAGTGTGCCAGAAAAATAAGCATTTTAAGAGGAGCAGACCAAAAATATGTGGCAAAATATGGACATTCTGCGAAAATCTGGACAGTTGAGAGGAATGAGTATGTTTCTGCATCTATAGGAGAAGTGTGCAGGTAAAAAGAAGACTTTTACTAAGGAAGCAGTTGAAGTAGTTTGCATTGATGGAAGGAAGAAACAATATGCCAATACTCAAGTAGAAATACAAGCTGTGTTTGGAAAGGTATTTCATCTGATTGCTGTAGTCCCCATTTTAATACATAACATATTAATATGGAAAGACTTTTCTCACTTTAAAGATTTGTGGATACAATGGAAGAAGGTAGTCCTTTTGAGGGTAGTTAAACAGGAAGAAGCAGTATCTGCCCAGAGTTCTCTACCCATTACTGTCAGAGCAAGGCAAAATTCTGAAAATAAAGGGAAGCTTAGCCTATGTCTGTAATTAAGGAAAACAGTAAAACTGAAGTTCAATCACTTACAGGAAGAGAATGGCCTAGAGAAGAAGCCAGTCTGGCAGTTAGAGCAGCTATGAACTGTTAATGAGATGCTTCTTGTACTCACTCATCTGATTTTCTCAGCCTCTGTTTGCCTACTGGATAACTGAACAAATCACTTAACCGGGCATTGTCCCAGGTTGCCTCTGAAAAGGAACACGTGTCTAGTCAACTTACTCAGTTAACAAATATCACATACTCAAGGCACTGCACCACAGGTAGAAATATGGTTCTATCATAGTCTATGTGGGTGTAAATGATCTGAGATGTACCTTACTGGACTATATAAAAAGAGACATTATGAATCCTCTGAGCATGTCATTGACAGGTATGTGCCTTGCACTGAGCAGCATTCTACTTTCATTAAGGTTGATGGAACAATATGAACAAAAATGATTAATTTTAATAGTTAACATAGTTTCTGGCATCATTCCAGGGGATTCAATTTCTGTTGGCATGAGAGGACTTGGTTAATAGACCATGTTGCTTGGATGGTGTGTACCTGCCCCCCCTGGGCTTTGGGTACTGGTTGAAACTTTACCCACCCCTTTACAACCTTATTTAGGCAATTCCAAAATGACAAACCTTCCAACATAGCAAAAAAAAAAAAAAAAAAAAAACCTCAAAGCAAGGTGTTACTGCTCAACACTATGAGTATCAACAAGAAACTCCACACCCTGTAAACTCTCCTTACTCTGTAGAATATAGACCTCTGTGCCATTACCAAAACTTGGGTTAAAGCTGCAGGAAGTAATCCAGCAGTACAAGGCTACAATGCTTTCCACACATTTATACCAACATCAGCAGAGACAGGGTCTAAAGGTGGAGGTGTCTTGATCTACATCAGCAGAAAATATACCTCCAGGATGGTTAAACAGGATGATGTTCTAGAGTTCTTCCATGTGTAAGTCATTATAGATAAAGTTCCTTACCATATCCTAGCTAACTATAGTATGCCCCAAGAATCTCATAACTCATACCTAGACCTACTGGAGACATGCATCATCCAACCAAATACCCTATTCATGGGGGACTTTAACTACCTCTCTGTAGACTAGGAAATGTACACTGCCTCAAGCTCCCTGAACTCAGAGATTACAGCAACCTATGCAAAATCATTCACAGAAACCCTCTACAAACATGTAAATGGCTGCATAGAGGCTGCTGTACCTACCAGAAGTAAGTCCATAACAAACATCAAAAGCAAACCACATTGGTGGAATCTTAACATTAACAGGGTCTATACCAAAAGAAAAAAAAAAGTCATGGCCAAAATCATAAAGAGCTACTCTCATAAATACAAGAGCTAACTGATTAAAATAAACAAGAAACTAAGAGGATTAATTAAGTCCAACAAGGCCAACTATGAGGTTAGGACAGCCTGTCAGGCTAAAGACAGCCACAAGGCCTTCTTCAGCTATATCCAAAACTTAAAGGTTAACACATAGCAGTGTGCTGAATTGGTAATAAATGGCACTACCTTCACTGAGCAGACAGACTGAGAATCTGCTGGCTGACAAATTCATCTCAAACTTCACCTCCACTTCCCCCCTGCTACCCCCTATGGAATTCCTTCTAGCATATCCCCCAACCATCAGCAAGGATCAGGTCTTGGCGGCCCTTGCCAAGGCCAAAAACACTGCCTCAGTGGGCCTCAACAATATTTTGGGGTGCTTCCTAAATAGCTTAAAATATGACCTTTCTTGACCACTTGAGGCACTTTTCAACTAGAGCCTCAAAACAGGGCATGTACCAAGTGAATGGAGAACTGCAGCACTCATCCCTTTTCACAAGGGCAGTCCATCACTCAACCCCAGAAACTACAGACTCATCAGGATGACAAGTCTAATATGCAAAACCATGGAATGAATTATCATGGAAATGATCAACAAGGACATTGGCCACCTACAGACATTGGACCTTTCCCATTTTGACTTTGTCAAGGGAAGGTGTTGCTTACTTAACCTAGTAGACTTCTTCAAGAGGGTCACCAAAGCAGTGGATGATGGGAAGATGATGCATACTGCAACCTGGTTAAGGTGTTAGATATGATCTACTACTCAGCTAGTGTTGACAAACTCACAGAACTAGGCATAAATCAATACATAACTCAGGAGACTGCCAGACTGGCTCACAGATAGGACCCAAGAAGTCAGGATTGGTGGGACCGCCTCTACCAAGAAACCAGTCACCAGTGGAGCACCTCAGGTATCCATGCTGGTCCCTTTCTTATTTGGCATCTATTTCTCGGACGTCAAAGCTAATTCCAAGGGCCTCTGGCTCACCAAGTTCACAGATGATTGTAAATTGAGAGCTACCAAAGTTTCTGCCATGACACTAACATCCAGCAAGAGGGACTAACACAGACAAATGACTGGTGCCAAAGCCATGGTTTAAAACTCAGTGCCAAGAAGTGAATTATAGTGTATTATAGTGCCCTTTGGGAAAACATCCACACAAGCCAATTACTCCATCAATATAAGAACCCTAAGAGTTAACCCAGTAGTTAGGGATCTGAGAACATATGTAGACAGGAATCTGGCTTTCGACCAACACATAGCCAAGATAATAAGAAAATAATTTTCTGTTGCCCAAGTTATAAATAAGGGTATGGCATTCAGAGCCAAGAAAGTTACACTACTACTTTACTCAGCCCTTTTCCAGCCCATCTTTGAGTACCGTGCCCCTCCAACATGTACTTGGCCCTGCATTTGCAAAAAACGGAATGCTCCCAGAGGTTCCTCACCAGTACAATCCTGGGTATTAACACACTGCCCTATGCAAATCACCTTAAGGTCCTATCTCTATACTTAGCCTCCTACAAGTTACTGAGAGACAATCTATGCCTGGCATACAAGGCATTCTCAGGTCCAGCCTTGATAGATGTTTTGCACATCCACAAAACAAGCAGCACTGGGAACACTAGATCCAAGGATTTAAGCTTTGCCTGTGACATAAATAAAACATGCTGGCAAGACCAATATGGGTCTCAAAGAATCCCCACTCTATAGAATAAGCTCCCCATCTATGTGAAGCAAAGTTCACCTTTGACCCTATTTAAATGTAACCTTGACCATTGGATGAGAAATCATAAATTCACCCCTGGTCTGACCCCCATGTCTGTAATGGACAGAAGAAGCGAGTAAGTAAAATATTATCTAACTAACATACACCCCCTCCACACAGCCCTTAGCCACCTTCAAACTAACATACCCCTCCTAACAGACACTCAGGATACATGAGGACACATTTGGGTTGGGTTGGGTTGCACAGCTTGGATTATAAAGGCCCTCGTGGTCATTAGCCTAGTATATACCTATAAACCTATGAACCTATGAGAGAGATGTATATGGCTAGATATAGATTATCATATTGATATAGATGTAAACGTGTGTGTGTGTGTGTGTGTGTGTGTGTGTGTGTGTGTGTGTGTGTGTGTGTGTGTGTATGCAGGGGTGGGGGAGTTGTTGCCAGCAGGCACAATACCCTGCAAAAATTATTTTAACTGTTTTGTGTGTGTGTGTGTGTGTGTGTGTGTGTGTGTGTGTGTGTGTGTGTGTGTGTGTGTGTGTGTGTGTGTGTGTGTGTGTGTGTGTCTTGAGTTAGAAGTCACGAGGTTGTGTTTTGAAAAAACAAGTAATCTCCATGGTATCCTGAAGTCTTAAACAACCCACTGAACCAGTATAGAGTGTAAGAAACATCTCTGTGTGGAAGATTTTCAATCCATATATATATATATATATATATATATAGTTTTATATATTTATATATATATATATATATATATATATATATATATATATATATATATATATATATATATATATATAGCTAATCACTGTATATTAATAAGATCAGATGACGGTAGTAGAAGTAGCAAACTTAAACTCATCCTAAGTATAAAAAATAATAAAAAATATATAATTTGAAATATTATACAGAATTGCTAAGTATTCAGAAGTAATCCAAGCAGGGTAGACAGTCTATTTCCAGTCGAAAATCCTTTATTACCTACACAGAAAAGTGATCCAAGTAAAGCAAAAGTAACAGAATAATAGTTTCCTCATAAGCTTTCTAACTATATATATACTTTTTATCAGGCAAGGGAGTGGTTTATTGTGCTGTAAAACATAATGTATTGGTATACATGTAAAATTCACATCCCTTCCCCCATCAGTGTGACGTTCATGCTGGTCCTGCCCTATTTATCAGCTGTCACAATAATAATATGTACTTAAAATAAAATTAATAATGATGTGGTACCTCTTATTTAACCAAAATATTAAGTCTCCAAGACAATATACTACATGGCTGGAAATGTATAAACCTTAGATCATTTGGCAATCTAAAAATATATATATAAATATATACACTGCACAATGGATTTTTTGCATGCAAAATGTATATGTATATATTTATGTAATAATAGAAATGTTTTCTTAAAAAATAATCTGCCTTGTAACAGGGTTACATTTGCTATATACATTGCGGAAAGTTATATCTCTCATTCCACATAAACAGTCACGCGAAAATATAAATAAATATAGGTTTAAGTCAGGGACGAATCATGAAAATCACAATGCAAATTTCATCACGAGCAGAAGTTCTTCCTAAAAATATTACTTATTATTTGATTCAGGCAGTATATAATTTTATTTAACATCCATACTTCAAGAAGCGTTTCTGCAGAGGACAGAAGACAGGCAATATCACACCTTATGTATTACACAGTCTATTCTAGAAATAAAAAATGACAGTGTCACGTTGTAAAATAAATGTTATGTTATAAATCAGACTTTCTAAGAAACACAAAGACACTGAAACGCAGAAGTGGTATAATAACTTTTATTGGACTAACACTGCTTTGGCAATTCCTCAAGCTTTCTGGCTAACATGAGACTTTCATTGGGAGTTAACACTAACAGTGGAAAGCATAAGGCATTATTCTGCACACATGCTTTGTATCTGAATAGTCTAGTTTGAAATATAAGAGAAGACAAATTCATGGAGGACATTCTGTTATGGTTCATTTCATTCAGAAACTGTCCTACAAAAAGATAAGAGGACAAATTTGTCGCTGAGACTGAATGCCAAAAAATCTTCTAGGACACACAATGTGGCAATGACTGAATAGTATAACAAAGTTCACATTGGTTTTCTATAGCTCACAAAAGCACAGACTACTGAAGTATAGCATAGTGAAAAAAATGTTAATTTAAGCCTCCTAAAAGTAAAAATGACTGGAATCCAACCCCTAGATCAACCATCTCATTAGAAGAGCGTCATGGCATCATATGTGTAGGTGTTTCATGAGTTAATCAGTGTTTTGAAGGTGTCAAGTCTCTCTCTGTCCCCTCCCTTTTGCTGAGGGCCATATTCTTCTTCCTGTACTGTTTCACACTAAGTCTAAGCCTGCAGTGTATTGTGGTAGTGGGACCAGTTTGTTGCTGTGAGAAGATTACCACACCCCAAACATTCCTTTCAGTTAATGTTTTTTTTCTTTTCGTTTTTTTACATTCAGTAGTTTGTGCTGTATGTAGATTTTATCTGTACTGCACATGATTCAGAAAATTGAGTTTTAGGCAGTTGCACATTCTGGAGGCTGGAGATTTGTGAAATTGTGTCTTTTATGTATTGCTTTGGCAGGCTTTGCTTTGGAAAGTTGCAGTAGACTTTCCTCATACACATTTTGTGCATAATTACTGAATTTCAAATGCACAAAATTTCATCAAATATACAGAGTAGCATGTCATTTTCTATTCATAAACTGCATCCCACAGTACTGTGAGGGGGAATGAATAGTCATTGAAACCCTATGTGAAAAATGAAATAATCTAGAAAATATCATGTAGCAATGACTATGGGAAGCCTATCACAATTTTACACATATTTTGGCATGCGAATAGCCAAAATTGAATTTAAATGTAAGAAAAAAAATTTCATAAGTAATCTGCATTTCATTCAAAGACTGCATTCCATAAATGTTGAGGTGACTCATTGTCACTTAAACTCATTGTCACTCATTGTCACTTAAACTCCTTGTTAAAAATCATATTTAATAGGGTGGATTCTAGCAATATTAAGAGACATTTCATATAAAGGCTGACAAAACAGAAAAGTCACATTTACACAAAGAAATAAACATTGCAACAGAATATATAGCAAAGTTCAGCCATCACAGGGACACAGTTCATAGGTTCATAGGTCGGTACTGGGCTATCTGCCCGAAGGCATATATTAGCCCAGCCATGTTGTGCGGTATTCACCGCCCCTTTAGTAGTTCCCTAAACTCTTGTACTAGCAGCTAGTACCATTGGCCCCTATCTAGTAGGGCTGTTGGTGTGATCCCCGGTGTGAACTTTCTGTTACCCATCCACTCATCAAGGTTCCTCTTGAAGAGTGATAGTGAGGGGCTCTGTCTTATGTAGATCGGGACCCTGTTCCATAGTAAGGGAAGTCTCTGCGAAGGGAATCTATCCCTCCAGCATGTTCTATTCATTGTTGTGTTGAGGTTTATATCCCTAGAGCGTGTAGCTCGAGTAGATTTGGTTTTGCTAAGATGGAGCATGTTCAACCACTCTGGGTTGGACATGGCTCTGTACGTTAGACAGAGATCGCCTCTGAGAAAGCGGTATGCAACAGAGAACAGTCTTAGCTTTTTCAATTGTGCTGCATAGGGCAACTGTTTGAGGCCAGTAATCCTCTTGGTTAGGTACCTCTGTGGTCTCTCCAGCTGCTGGAGATGTCTAGCCAGGTACCTTCCAATTGGTGCACTGTACTCAATAATGGGTCTGATGAGGGAAGAGTAGAGGGGCACCATTACATCCTTAGATCTTGATGCGAACCCTTTTGTGATCAGATGGGTCACATAGAAGGATTTTCTAACCACTTTGGCAACATGGTTATCAAAGGAAAGCTGACTATCTACTTGGGTCTCTAGATCCCTTATTTCTTCTTCAGATTTCAGGGGATTACCTCCTATGTTGTAGTTTGCGGGTACTCTGTTTTTTCCAAAGGGGATTACTACGCATTTATTTGCATTTAGCTTGAGACCATGGCTTTGACACCATGCATCAGTCTCATTTAGTCCCTTCTGGAGGATCTCCATGTTGGCCGGAGACTCTGTTATAGCACCCAGTTTGCAGTCGTCCGCAAACTTAGTCAATCACAGCCCTTCCATGCTTGCCTGTACTTCTGAGAAGTATATGCCAAACAGGAGGGACCCCAGGACAGAGCCCTGAGGCACACCACTCATCACTGGTCTGGATTTGGACATAGATCCCGCTACTCTTAGTTTATGGGATCTGTCTGAGAGCCAGTTTGTGATCCATCTTGTGACGTAAGGGTTTATGCCCAGGCTGGTGAGCTTATCAATAATACCTGAATGGGGAATGGTGTCAAATGCTTTAGCAAGGTCAAGGTAAGCCGTGTGTACCTCCTTTCCCTTATCTATAGCCTGAGTAACTGTCTCAAAGAAATCCACCAGGTTCAGAAGACATGATCCGCCCTTGACGAAGCTGAACTGTGTGGGGTCCAGCGACTGGAGGTTCCCAATCTCTCCATTAATGAGTTCCATAATGATTCACTCCATAGCCTTACAGATCAGTTCTGGAGTAAAATTCCAGTTTGCCTTACTGGCAAATAGTATATTTCATTCTGAGGTCACTCCACCTTAGAGAAAGCATGATCATTATTTTTATTTATTCTTTTCTAATTGAGTTAGTCCCACTAGGCTAGTCGCCACTTTTCAGGGGAGAACCACTGTGGTATTTATATTACTACAGAATATTTGTTCAGGGCATCAGGAAACTTCCCCTTCTCATTAGCGTATGAGGACACTATTGTCAGTGACACATCCAACGTCTGGTGTCCATTCTGAGCATATAACTGGCTCAGAGAAACTGGAAGGAAGATGGATGTGGCATGCAAATGTGATGGCAAGCAAAAGAAGGTTGAGGAGAGCCTGAAGGTGGACATAGGAGAGGAAAGTAGTCGATCAATTGAAGAAGCTGAGACAGAAGGAGAGGCTGAGTTGCTTGAGGAAGCAGGAAGGTGAATTGACGGAGAATGATGAGAAGAAGGTAATCGGACCTTCACAGGACTCTGAATACATGTTCCGAAAACATCTATTTTCTGTGTCAAAGTTGGAGTTTATGATTACAACCCTCCAATTGGGAGGGTTGTGGGAGGTATACCTAAGGGATATGATAAATCAGAGTGAACCAAAAAGTGAAGCAGCAGTATCTTGGGGTGATATTATGGGCAAAATTCAGGAAGAGAAGGTAAGAGAAATTACAGACAAAAAGAAATCATATGTGAAACTGGTGAAAGAAGGGAAGAAGCAAGTAAGAGAAGGAGAAAAAGAGGTCAGAAGAAAGAAATTTGGTATTCTATTAATAGTAATGAAGAAATAGAACTTGAAAGATATGAAGTATGTGACACAGTAATTGCAGCTCTAGGAATATCACCTAAAGAGGTAAGAGCTTTTATACATATTAATAAGGAGACCTACTGTGATATTTTGTTTGAAACAGGACAATATATGGAAAGATTTTTAAATAAATTTGAACAGAAAACAACTGTACTCCATGGAACTCTTATGTAATGCAGACGTTTAATAGACAAATAAAAAAAGGATTGCTGGCAATTTTGAACTGAGGTGGACAAAGAAACATTGAAAGACTGAAAACTGCATGTAAGGATGTTTTGGACACTACAAAATATATGATGATAGAGGTTTATGAAGTGGAGGTGGGATTGTGGGGTGATCTTGAAAATAGAAAATAAAAAGATCGTACATATTCCAAGTGTAATAAATGTCAAAAGCAATAAGGTTTTGTAAAATATAGGGGCAACCGAAAACATGTCTTTTCTGCGGAAAGAATGATAATTTAATAAGTAATTGTGATAAAAATGTTTTATTTGTGGAAAGATGGAACATGAGGCAAAAAATGTGATTTGATATGTAAAAAATGTGGGAAAATGGGACATGATTTGGTAAATTGTGATGAACAGATACAAGATGAAGAACAAAAACAAACACAAGAAGGTGCCAAGAAAAGTCCACCAAACCGCAAGAAAACTTTCAGGATAAACCACAAAGACAGTTCGAAGTAGAAACAAACAAAGTTGATCCGTACACTCAATGTTACCACTCATTAATACACAAAAACATACAAAAATGCAGACAATATCTTTCTTTAAATTATTAAATTCAAGAGTAATTAGTAATAAATAATAAATAAATAATAACACAACACCCATTAAACTCCTCAACTAAATAATTCTAACCCTTGTTTTGTTCTATAAACATTCACAAAAGGCTAACATTCCTTTCTCTTTTGTTTTAAAATACAGGAAATATAAATATTTTCATTAATGCCTGGTGCTACTTTGACATTTAGTCTTAACTGCCACTGGGTTTCTTTAATTTCATTGTCCAATTTAGGGTCACCTTCCCTTTCATTACTAAGAACGTGGTCAATAATGAAGAATATAAACCTTTTAAAGTTGTTACACGTGGTACTGTGTACATACAAAGCACTCGTTGCCTTCCTGCTCTTAATATGTCTAATGTGCTCTGTGATCTTGTCTCTCATTCTCCTCGTGGTTTTACCCATGTAGAATCCAGAGCAGGTCACACAGGTTGCCACATAGACCACCATATCGATGCTACAATAACACTGACTTGGACATTGCAAATTTTTGTAGTACCCTGAAACCTCCACATATGGTCCATCATTACTAAACACAAAAATATATGATATAAAAAAGTGTAGAACATGAGCAAGAAAAGCAAATATACAAGAAGAAAATAAAAAAAATGTATAAGGAAAATGAAAATAATAAAGGTGAATTAGTACTGGAAACAAGTGAAGAAGAAGAAGAAGATATAAGCTAGAAAATAGTGAGAGGAAAAAATAACTCTATAGGAAGAAGGGTGAAGGACAGAAAAAGAAAATTTAAAAGTGTGATTGTGAAAGAAAGCAAAAAAAAAAAAAACATAGGGGATAAGATGGAAAATTTATTGGAAAGTTCTATCAATAAATACTACCAAGAATAGCAAAAGAAGGTTAGTAGTTTCAGAATGGTGAATTCTACTTGACATTTATTTATTTATTTTACAGTTTCTTTACAGTTTGTTTACCAGGATAGTCCACTGGGCTTGGAAGAGCCCATTTTCAATGGATTCCTGGGGAGAAAAGCTCCATAAGAACATTAAACAATTTGGGTATCATAAAAAATGAGTAATACAGTTTACAGAAGAATAAGGTAAAAATCAACATATCAATTAGTATATACAAAAATCTTAGTTAAAACAGAGTAAAATCTAGATGAAGAGGCGAAGGAGGTTCTCATAGGTATTATACTGGTGTTCTAGTAGAGAACATAAGGGATTGATAGAGGTTAAGTATGAATTAAAGAAGAGGGTATAGTAAGAAGAAGTGGTTAAGAGGGGTGAAAAAGGGTGGGAAGAAAGGGGTAAGGGAAGAGGTAATATAATAAGAAAAAGGATATGAAAACTGGAGGAGCAGTCAGAAACAGGGTATAGTGTATAGGAAAGTTATGTAGGGTGAGAGCAGGAACATTCACAGAGGCATATAAGATGGGAATGAATTAAGGTTTTTACGGTAGAGTGGTTATTGGTGGTGCGGATGACAGGTGGCAAGGAGTTTCAAAGCTGTGCTAGGAAAAAAGATAGAAGCTGTTTGCCTGGTGGACGAGCAGGCTTCTGTAGTTCAATCAGATTTTGGTTATTGGTTCTCGGGAGTCTGTTGGGCAGATGCCTATTAAGCGATGAGGCAAGACAGGGACAGAGAGATGGACAGAAGATGAGTTTGTGGGCATGAGTGAATTGGATGTAGGTAAGATAATTGGGGAGTTCTAGCCAGTTTAGTTTGTGAAGGGTATTACAGTGGTGGGTGGAGGATTTATAACCAGTGGCAAACTTGGAGATTTTATTGTAACAAGAAGAGAGTTTGGTCTTTAGTGAAGAATGTAGGTTAGTGAAAAGAGGGGCACCATATAGGAGAGAAGGAATGAGGTATGTAGTAGAGAGAAGAAACTTGGTAGAGGGAGTGAGGTACCTGTAATGGTGGTAGGGCATTCCAAGTTTCTGGTGAGTTTTTTTGATATCCGTTTGCACCTGGATGTCAAACTTAAAGTGTTCGTTAATATGGACACCTAAGAGTTTAGTTTGGGATACTATCTCGAGAGAGAGGTATTGCTCTGGCTGGCAATAATAAAATATTTTTTGTCAATAATGGCCTTTTTAGAGGGGGTGAATATCATATTTAGTTTTTGCTGCTTTGAGTGCCAAGTGATTCTCTAACATCCAGCTCTCTGTGGAAAAGAAGGCCTCTTGGGTTAGTTTTAAGAGAGAGGCGATGGAAGGTTACTAAACAAATGATTGTCAAGTCATCTGCATATTGGATAAGATTAGCCTTGGGGATTGATAGGTGAAAGTCATTTAAAAAGATGCAAGAAAACCCAAAAGCAGTGAGTGTGTTCCAGACTGATGAAGCAGTGGTGAACACTGCGAAAGAGCTAACTTTTAATAAAACATCTGGATTTTACAACTGTTGAGCCTTGCCTTTCTGCCAGTTACCAGCTGTGGTTTTGCTTGAAATTCATTTATAAAGATGTTAAACAGTAGAGGACCTAATATGGAACCCTGGGGTACTCCTGTAGGAGTGGTAAGCAAGGAGGAAGTGGCTTTTTTCCATTTGACAGCTTGTTGTCTGTCAGAGAGGTAACTAGTGAACCAGTCAGTAGAAGGGGTGGATAGATTAAGATTGGAGAGTTTGGATAGAAGAAGGTTATGAGAGATAGTGTCAAATGTCTTGGATAGGTCCAGAAGAAGAGTAGATACAAGACAGCCAGAATCATGAGCCTTATTGATGGTTTCAAGGAAGGAGAGGAGAGTGGTGGTAGTACTATGGCCAGGTCGGAACCCATGTTGAGTGGGGGCAGGCAGGTGGTTATCTATGAGGTAGGGTAAAGGTTGAAGGTGAATGCATTTTTCTAGTATTTTGGAGATGGGGATAAGATGGCAATGGGACAAAAATTGGGAATGTTATTGTTGCTTCCTTTATGGAATGGCATGATAAAGGCCTTTTTCCAGAGTTGAAGAACATAGCTTTCTTGGATCAGCCGGTTTATTAAAATGGAAGTTGGAAAAGTGATGGCTTTGGCAGCTGCTTTTAGAAAGTAGGAAGCAAGGTCATCAGGGGCATTTGAGCAAGGTTTCAAGCTCATAAGGAGATTTTTTATGGTGGATGCAGAGATGGGATTGATGGAGAAGGGAGGGGGAGGACAGGTGGTTGTGCTGGAGGAGGGGATGGGTGAGGGAGATGATGAAGTATTGTTGGTGAGGGATGTTGTTAATTTGGCTATGGTGTCAATAAAGAAGGAATTGAATTGGTTGTCTAATGTCAAGTCAGAGGCATTTGGATCAGGGCAAGGGTTGTCTTTTTTACCAGGGTTGAGGAGAGTAATGATACCATTCCAGAACTTTTTGGGATTTGTCTTATGGTTACTTTGGAGTATAGAGAAATAGGATTTGTGGTTGGATATGATAAGTTTTTAGACTTTGTTACAAAGTGCTTTAAATTAATTTAGGGAGGAGGGAGTTTTATGTTTTGGTAGTGTTTCCAGGCTTTGTCTTGTAGACACATCATTGTTTTGGTTTCCTTGGTTAACCAAGAGACAGTGTTACTCTTTATTCTTTTAGTTTTGGAGGGGGTCAAATGTATTTAATAGGTTTAAGAATATTGTATTAAAGTGGGTGACGGCATTGTCTAAGGGGAGGGTTTTTAGAGGGTTCCAGTTTATGTGCTTTAGACAGTAGGAGAATATTTCAGGGTTAACGTTTTTTTGGGAATGTGTAGTTATGTAAGTGTGGGTTACTTGTAAGGAGGAAGGGAGGTGATGAGCAAAAGAGTGCAGGTGATCACTAAGGGAATTGGGTAGGGTGCTGCTGTCAGAGATATGCTGAGGGTGAGAAGCTAGAATCCAATCAAGGGTGCTACCAGATGAATAGTCCTTGGAGGATCTTGTAAAAGAGTTGATTAGCTGTGAGAAGTTATAAAGGTTGAGGTTTAGGGAGCTTGTGGGAGACTGAATGGAGGCCCAGTTAATATTAACGTCACAAAGATTATGGCCTCACAGGTAATGTTAGAGGAGAACTAGCAGAGAATATCTTCAAGAATGGGAATTTTGTCTCCAGGAGGTATATAGAGAGCAGCTATGCATATTTGTGTTTGTTCACTTGACGTAGGGCCAGGGTTAATTAAGCACTGGCAAATTGGGGAATGGGTTTAGAATAAGGGGTAACAGGAAGGGAAGAAGAGTAGAGGAGTGCTACTCCACCACCTTTCTTATGGGTCTCATCTTTCCTAATGATGTTGTAGTTGGGATGGGTGATTTCAGAGTCTTTGGTATGGGGTTTTAGCCAGGTTTCAGGGATAGACAGTATGTCAGGTTGATTATGGAGGAGCCTGGCATGGAAGTTAGGGATTTTGTTGCATAAACGTTGAGCATTAATTGTAGTGAAGAGAAGGGGCTTCCTGGTTGAGGGTTGACTAAGTGTGGGGGGTTTGAGTTAAGTGTAGAGGAGGGGCCAGGGTTAGGGTGGATATCTCCAGAGAGAAGGATGGTTATGAGTTGAGAAATATGGGAGAAGAGGTATTTGGAGTGTTTTGCATCTGGTTTTAGAGATGGGTAGTTAGTAACAGTAGGATTGTATGACATTTGAGAATAGTAATTATGTATGGGTAAAAGTTTGTAGGGAAAAAGAAGAAAGTTGTTGAAGGGGTAGATGTAGGGAGATATGGTGGTTGTGGTGTGCCTGTTATTTATGGGGAATGTGTGGGTTGTATGAAAAGAGGGAGAGTGGTTAGTGTTCGGAGGATTGTGAGAAAGGTAAGGTAGGATAAGGAGAAGAGAAGAAGTAGTAGGTTTATATAGGACATAGATTTTATGGGCATAGTTGACAAATTTTAAGCTATGGATGATTATGCAGTAGAGGGGAGAAAGGAATGGGATGGCTTATAAGTAGGTGGTGGCTAAGGGGAGGAAGGAATCTTGAGATTGGGTAGAAAGGTGGGTGGAACTATGTGATGTAAATGAGGGTGGAGATATATAATTGGTTAGCTTGTGTGTGGGAGTGGTTTAGTGACTATAAATGTAGAGATAGTGGGGGCGGGTGGAATTTGGGGGCAGGGTAGGGGAGCAGAGTTCCAAGAACCAATCAGTCAGGAAACTAGGAAACTACTTTGCAGGTGAGTTAGACTGTGAATGGCAGAAAAGCCATGATCAAGGGGAGAAATAATGCTTGTTTTGCAAAGGAAAAGCTATGTCCCCGTGCTGTTAAAGGAGGATGTACTGTAAATGTACGGGAGAAGGGTTTATTGTTACTTGTTACATGCAAAAACTTACATGCATGTAATTGTTTTAGAAGATACAAGAATATTAACTGAAGAGGAAAGGATACAGATGAAAAAGTTATGTGGCAAAAGCATTGTGTGGAATATTGAAAAAGATACGTGTTCATGAATTGCTCTGCTACCTAATGAAATAGTTAAAATTTTAGTTTATACTATAGTTGAATTAGGTAGAATAACAGTAATAGATATAAGGAAGATGTGCATAAAATTTTGTAATATATGCATATGTTACTAAAAAAAGGAACTATATTGGAGTGAATATGGAAATAATACTTGTGAGAGATTTCAATTGTGATTTAAGGATGTTAAGAGAGTACATGAGATAATGAAAAGTGAAAGGTGATATCTATCTATATATATATATATATATATATATATATATATATATATATATATACACACACACACACACACACACACACATATATATATATATATATATATATATGTATATATATATATATATATATATATATATATATATATATATATATATATATATATGGGTCTACTTCGACCCATCAGATTTTCAGTTTGCCAGAACTGAAGTAACTGATCCCAGTTAAGCAAATGTGCATTTAAACAAACATGCATTTTCACAAAAATCATTACACCAAAAAAAAAAAAAAAAGAAACATACACACACACAGATTCAGCAAAAGCATTTATGCAGGGGGCAAGCCTCCTGCACCCCCCCACATCCCCTACTTCTATATATTAATTCCAAGATTGCACTACAGTGGGGAAAAGGAAATATTCCCTTACCCTCACTGTAATGTGATCTAGCAAAACTACTCTGTGTAATGACTTTCGCAAAAGTGCGTTTTCATTTAAACGCACATTCGCTTAACTGAGATCAGTTAATTCAGTTTCAACAAACTGAAAATTGAGGCATTTATGAGTTTAAAACATAATGATAAGGTGTATTTTATCAAAGAAGAACATATATGGAATGAATAAAGAGAAAATTAAGCATTCATTATTCAAAGAAATATGTTTTAACCAAGCAAGAAGAGGAATTATCTCCTTATTTAAACAAGATAGTGAAAGAACATAATAATATGATGAGAGAAATGAGGGATAAAGAAGGAACAATACGGAATAGTCAAAAAGCTGTAATGAAAATAGTAGTGGATTATGTATGACAGATGTTTAAAGATAGACAGGGAATAGGAAAAATGGAAGGTAACAGCTTTTTTCAAAAAGTGACAGTGAAGAATTAAAGAAAGTGATAGCAGCAGAAGAATTAGATAGAACATTGAAATTATTAAATAAAAAGTCAGCAGTGGGACCAGATAGAATGGAGTACCAAATGTATATAAATGTGCTTTTATGGCAAAAAAGTTACTTTACTGAAATTGTAAACAAATTGTTAAAGGAAGGATTTAGCGATAAGGAATTATGTAATGGCATATTTAAATTCATATGGAAGAAAGGAGATAAACAATATATAGAATTGGAGGCCTACCGTCTTGAATAATACAAATTATAAGATTTTTATGAAAATTTTACAGAAAACAATGGAGGTGAAAGTAAATATTATAGAGAGTACTGTATATAGCATTAAAGGCAGATGTAGTCAGGAATTATTATTGACAGAATTATTCGATGACAGAGAGGGCCAACTAAAAATCATGATAGGAGATTTGAATAAAGCCTTTAACATCATTCATCATGATATCTTATGGGAAATATGTCAATCCTATAACATATATGTAGGAAGATAATAAATGCATGTCTATCTGCATGTGAATACAATTATATACAGGTAATGTTTAAGGATGGTTAAGTGAAGAAATAAGTTTAAAAAGAGGGATAAGGCAAGGATGTCCACTGCGTAGTATGATATTCACATTGTTATGAATGTTGTAGTGTTATATGAATGATATGAAAGCTGTAAGGTGTGACGCTCGTGCACTGGCCCAGCAATCAAGGAGCCTCTATCCTCACCACTAACACCAGTGAAGAGCGTCCATATAGGGAAAGGATAATAAATACATACACACACACACACACACACACACACACACACACACACACACACACACACACACACACACACACACACACACACACACACACACACACACACACACACACACACACACAGAGTAAAGTACAATTTCCCTTAAGAGCATACAGAGATTGCAGTCAGTCTGGGGCTGGTTTCTCCCTTTCTCCCCTGATCCCCAATCGGATTCCCCACTGGCACAGCTATAGGGTCCAGATCTCAGCCTAGTGGGCAAGCTAAAACCTCCCGTATCCTCTCTGTCTAACTAGTGCTTCATGTCCTTACCCACGTAGCTGACACATACACACTTTGAGATGAGAGTTGTATACAACCACACAGACACTCTTGGGGAAGGCTGGCACAGGTTCTCCAGCTGTGCCCCTTTTCTGCCCAGTCTAAAAAGTAGTACCAGCTGCCACCAGGCACTAACATCAACTACACAAAGGCCCTTCTGAAAGGGTGTCCAATTATTACTGTGCAATATTATTATCCAAATGGTAAGTGTGACTGAACAGTCAAGGCTTATTAGACTGACTTGGTACAGTATCACCATATACATGCAATGTACTCTAGAGCTTAAATTAACTCTACATAAAACAGCCACAGTTGAAAGGTTTAAAAATATTTAATAATAAATAATAAAAACACAAGACAATACTTCTTAATACATAACACATACATAGTGCTAGTCAAGAGTTCAGAGATCACAGAGAAATACTTAAAATAATACCGTAGAAAAGTTCTGACATCAACACAGAAAAACAGTTAATTTAATCTTCCTAATTCCTAGCTATATCTCCGAAAAAACACAGTTCTAAATAACTTACATATAGAAATAGGCATTGCTGCTGATGTTGGATGTTCAAGACAAAATGATCAGAGCTATCTGATTCTCTCTCTTTAAATTGATAACACAGAGCTGCTTCACATGACATCATTCTTCACACTTCTCTGGTGTTAAAAGGCTAACAGAAACTACATTTACATTCTTTACACCTGGTCAGAAACCAAAGCAATAAAGGACATTTATACATGCAAATTCTAGCCATTAACTCTGGTCTTAAAACAATAGGCAGGATGCCTCACTCTAGACATATCGGCTCCAAATTATGACATCAAAGACAGTCATAAAATGCTTGACTCAGCCTTCTTACAGCAGAGTGCACTGTTGTTACATTTTTGCAGTTCAATATCAAATGCAGTCTTTTCACATTTAAGAGAACAAACCTGTGGCTTAGGTTAATATTTACAAATGATGGAATTATCTACAAAATTCTGTCTGGCTAGGCTGGCAACCTTCACCTATCTTCACATAAGGTATATAGCCAAGAAAGGTATTAAAATATCTATAATGCTATCATATGCAGATGACATCATATTAGTTACTAAGAATTACTAAGAATACAGATGGTATGAAGAATGTATTGAATTGTTTAAGTGAATCTTTATGAGCACGGTGAGCAGCCTGTCGGGTGCTAGGATCCGCCACATAACACAAGCACTCAGGTCACTCCAAGGCAAGTGCAAATATGACTCAGTCATTGTCCATGCTAGTGTGAATGACCTGAGACGTACCTCCCTGGACTACATGAAAGAGACATAAAGGAGCTCTCTGAGCATGTAGCCCAGGCCGGTATGACCCTGACCTTGAGTAGCATCTTACCCTCACCAAGAATGATGCCACAATATGAAGACAAGATGATCAATTTCAACAATTGGCTTAAGTACTGGTGTCATTCAAAGGGGATCCAATGCCTGTCAGCTTGGGATGATATGCTCGACAAGCCACGATGCTTCACTAGGGACAGCTTGCACCTGTCACCCTGGGCTTTCGGATATTGGCAAAGGCTCTTGCTACCCCCATAGTGCCTTTTTAGGCAAGGCTCAAAGACAAACCCACCTCCATAGGTATCAGAAGGGATAAGAAACTAAGAGTAATGCTACTCAACGCCAGAAGTCTAAACCTCAAGATGCACGCACTCGAAACTCTCCTTAGCATGGAGAACATCGATATCTGTGCAGTAACAGAAACCTGGTTCAGGGCTCCAAGAGCACCCCAGCACTACCAGGTTATACCTCATACCATGCTTTTCAGCCCCAAAACTTGGATCGAACCACAAAAGGAGGGGGAGTATCGATATTCATCAAAGATACCCACACCTCCAGGTTGGTGGCAAAGCACGAAGCATCAGAGACTATCCATGTGCAACTAACAGTGGGTAAAACTGTCTTCCAGTTTATAGCCTGCTATAGACCACCCTCCCAAACCCAGGAACCCCACTCGGCCTTCCTGAGAACACTGGAAAACATGAAGGTCTCTCCAAACACCATTATATTGGGCGACTTCAACTACCCAAACATAGACTGGGAGCATTACTCTAGCTCCAACACCCTAGCCCAAAGATTCCTAGAATTTATAAACTCAAATGCTATGGAACAACTTGTTACCACTCCCACAAGAGGGGAAAACATACTGGACCTGATCATCACCAACATGGGACTCTATGCTCCAGACCAGAAGTGTATCCCTCACTGGTAAGATCAGACCATAAACTAATCTCACTTGATATTCACATCCCGACCCCCTAGCCAGAAAAACACAGTGAAAAACTTCCTTAAAGGAAATTTCACACCGCTCAAAACGGAGGTGGAAGCCTTCAAAGCCCCGGGCCTGTGGAAAATACGCCCAGACCACAGAATCCTTTATAAACGCATTCTATGAACACCTTCAGGAATGCATGGATCATGCGATCCCAAATAAAACCAAGACCCAATCCTCCAAAGGTAGACGTCCTGTATGGTGGACCCCAGCCATACATTAAGGGTGTCCATCGTCCTAAACAAAGTAAATAATACCTATGTATGTAAAAGCTATTATTACCCAATAATCTGTTACTGCGTACCTAGCCTTCCAACCCGTCCTAGACTACCAGCAGCCATCACCAGTCCCTATCTTATGATCTACACCCTCCTTCCTTTAGTGCCCTTGAACACTCATCTCTATCACTATCTCTCCCTCTCGGGGGGAGAAGAGAAGAAGTAGTAGGTTTATATAGGACATAGATTTTATGGGCATAGTTGACAAATTTTAAGCTATGGATAATTATGCAGTAGAGGGGAGAAAGGAATGGGATGGCTTATAAGTAGGTGGTGGCTAAGGGGAGGAAGGAATCTTGAGATTGGGTAGAAAGGTGGGTGGAACTATGTGATGTAAATGAGGGTGGAGATATATAATTGGTTAGCTTGTGTGTGGGAGTGGTTTAGTGACTATAAATGTAGAGATAGTGGGGGCGGGTGGAATTTGGGGGCAGGGTAGGGGAGCAGAGTTCCAAGAACCAATCAGTCAGGAAACTAGGAAACTACTTTGCAGGTGAGTTAGACTGTGAATGGCAGAAAAGCCATGATCAAGGGGAGAAATAATGCTTGTTTTGCAAAGGAAAAGCTATGTCCCCGTGCTGTTAAAGGAGGATGTACTGTAAATGTACGGGAGAAGGGTTTATTGTTACTTGTTACATGCAAAAACTTACATGCATGTAATTGTTTTAGAAGATACAAGAATATTAACTGAAGAGGAAAGGATACAGATGAAAAAGTTATGTGGCAAAAGCATTGTGTGGAATATTGAAAAGATACGTGTTCATGAATTGCTCTGCTACCTAATGAAATAGTTAAAATTTTAGTTTATACTATAGTTGAATTAGGTAGAATAACAGTAATAGATATAAGGAAGATGTGCATAAAATTTTGTAATATATGCATATGTTACTAAAAAAAGGAACTATATTGGAGTGAATATGGAAATAATACTTGTGAGAGATTTCAATTGTGATTTAAGGATGTTAAGAGAGTACATGAGATAATGAAAAGTGAAAGGTGATATCTATATATATATATATATATATATATATATATATATATATATATATATATACACACACACACACACACACACACATATATATATATATATATATATATATATATATATATATATATATATATATATATATATATATATATATATATATATATATGGGTCTATGACCCATCAGATTTTCAGTTTGCCAGAACTGAAGTAACTGATCCCAGTTAAGCAAATGTGCATTTAAACAAACATGCATTTTCACAAAAATCATTACACCAAAAAAAAAAAAGAAACATACACACACACAGATTCAGCAAAGCATTTTATGCAGGGGCAAGCCTCCTGCACCCCCACATCCCCTACTTCTATATATTAATTCCAAGATTGCACTTCTGTGGGGAAAAGGAAAGAATCCCTTTCCCTCACTGTAATGTGATCTAACAAAACTACTCTGTGTAATGACTTTGTAAAAGTGCGTTTTCATTTAAACGCACATTAAACAACTGAGATCAGTTAATTCAGTTTCAACAAACTGAAAATTGAGGCATTTATGAGTTTAAAACATAATGATAAGGTGTATTTTATCAAAGAAAAACATATATGGAATGAATAAAGAGAAAATTAAGCATTCATTATTCAAAGAAATATGTTTTAACCAAGCAAGAAGAGGAATTATCTCCTTATTTAAACAAGATAGTGAAAGAACATAATAATATGATGAGAGAAAAGAGGGATAAAGAAGGAACAATACGGAATAGTCAAAAAGCTGTAATGAAAATAGTAGTGGATTATGTATGACAGATGTTTAAAGATAGACAGGGAATAGGAAAAATGGAATGTGAAAGCTTTTTCAAAAAGTGACAGTGAAGAATTAAAGAAAGTGATAGCAGCAGAAGAATTAGATAGAACATTGAAATTATTAAATAAAAAGTCAGCAGTGGACCAGATAGAATGGAGTACCAAATGTATATAAATGTGCTTTTATGGCAAAAAAGTTGCTTTACTGAAATTGTAAACAAATTGTTAAAGGAAGGATTTAGCGATAAGGAATTATGTAATGGCATATTTAAATTCATATGGAAGAAAGGAGATAAACAATATATAGAATTGGAGGCCTACCATCTTGAATAATACAAATTATAAGATTTTTATGAAAATTTTACAGAAAACAATGGAGGTGAAAGTAAATATTATAGAGTACTGTATATAGCATTAAAGGCAGATGTAGTCAGGAATTATTATTGACAGAATTATTCGATGACAGAGAGGGCCAACTAAAATCATGATAGGAGATTTGAATAAAGCCTTTAACATCATTCATCATGATATCTTATGGGAAATATGTCAATCCTATAACATATATGTAGGAAGATAATAAATGCATGTCTATCTGCATGTGAATACAATTATATACAGGTAATGTTTAAGGATGGTTAAGTGAAGAAATAAGTTTAAAAAGAGGGATAAGGCAAGGATGTCCACTGCGTAGTATGATATTCACATTGTTATGAATGTTGTAGTGTTATATGAATGATATGAAAGCTGTAAGGTGTGGCTAGTGCACTGGCCCAGCAATCAAGGAGCCTCTATCCTCACCACTAACACCAGTGAAGAGCGTCCATATAGGGAAAGGATAATAAATACACACACACACACACACACACACACACACACACACACACACACACACACACACACACACACACACACACACACACACACACACACACACACACACACACACACACACACACACACACACACACACACACAGAGTAAAGTACAATTTCCCTTAAGAGCATACAGAGATTGCAGTCAGTCTGGGGCTGGTTTCTCCCTTTCTCCCCTGATCCCCAATCGGATTCCCCACTGGCACAGCTATAGGGTCCAGATCTCAGCCTAGTGGGCAAGCTAAAACCTCCCGTATCCTCTCTGTCTAACTAGTGCTTCGTGTCCTTACCCACGTAGCTGACACATACACACTTTGAGATGAGAGTTGTATACAACCACATAGACACTCTTGGGGAAGGCTGGCACAGGTTCTCCAGCTGTGCCCCTTTTCTGCCCAGTCTAAAAAGTAGTACCAGCTGCCACCAGGCACTAACATCAGCTACACAAAGGCCCTTCTGAAAGGGTGTCCAATTATTACTGTGCAATATTATTATCCAAATGGTAAGTGTGACTGAACAGTCAAGGCTTATTAGAGTGACTTGGTACAGTATCACCGTATACATGCAATGTACTCTAGAGCTTAAATTAACTCTACATAAAACAGCCACAGTTGAAAAGTTTAAAAATATTTAATAATAAATAATAAAAACACAAGACAATACTTCTTAATACATAACACATACATAGTGCTAGTCAAGAGTTCAGAGATCACAGAGAAATACTTAAAATAATACCGTAGAAAAGTTCTGACATCAACACAGAAAAACAGTTAGTTTAATCTTCCTAATTCCTAGCTATATCTCCGAAAAAACACAGTTCTAAATAACTTACATATAGAAATAGGCATTGCTGCTGATGTTGGATGTTCAAGACAAAATGATCAGAGCTCTCTGATTCTCTCTCTTTAAATTGATAACACAGAGCTGCTTCACATGACATCATTCTTCACACTTCTCTGGTGTTAAAAGGCTAACGGAAACTACATTTACATTCTTTACACCTGGTCAGAAACCAAAGCAATAAAGGACATTTATACATGCAAATTCTAGCCATTAACTCTGGTCTTAAAACAATAGGCAGGATGCCTCACTCTAGACATATCGGCTCCAAATTATGACATCAAAGACAGTCATAAAATGCTTGACTCAGCCTTCTTACAGCAGAGTGCACTGTTGTTACATTTTGCAGTTCAATATCAAATGCAGTCTTTTCACATTTAAGAGAACAAACCTGTGGCTTAGGTTAATATTTACAAATGATGGAATTATCTACAAAATTCTGTCTGGCTAGGCTGGCAACCTTCACCTATCTTCACATAAGGTATATAGCCAAGAAAGGTATTAAAATATCTATAATGCTATCATATGCAGATGACATCATATTAGTTACTAAGAATTACTAAGAATACAGATGGTATGAAGAATGTATTGAATTGTTTAAGTGAATCTTTATGAGCACGGTGAGCAGCCTGTCGGGTGCTAGGATCCGCCACATAACACAAGCACTCAGGTCACTCCAAGGCAAGTGCAAATATGACTCAGTCATTGTCCATGCTAGTGTGAATGACCTGAGACGTACCTCCCTGGACTACATGAAAAGAGACATAAAGGAGCTCTCTGAGCATGTAGCCCAGGCCGGTATGACCCTGACCTTGAGTAGCATCTTACCCTCACCAAGAATGATGCCACAATATGAAGACAAGATGATCAATTTCAACAATTGGCTTAAGTACTGGTGTCATTCAAAGGGGATCCAATGCCTGTCAGCTTGGGATGATATGCTCGACAAGCCACGATGCTTCGCTAGGGCGGCTTGCACCTGTCACCCTGGGCTTTCGGATATTGGCAAAGGCTCTTGCTACCCCCATAGAGCCTATATAAGGCAAGGCTCAAAAGACAAACCCACCTCCATAGGTATCAGAAGGGATAAGAAACTAAGAGTAATGCTACTCAACGCCAGAAGTCTAAACCTCAAGATGCACTCGAAACTCTCCTTAGCATGGAGAACATCGATATCTGTGCAGTAACAGAAACCTGGTTCAGGGCTCCCGAGAGCACCCCAGCACTACCAGGTTATACCTCATACCATGCTTTTCAGCCCCAAAACTTGGATCGAACCACAAAAGGAGGGAGTATCGATATTCATCAAAGATACCCACACCTCCAGGTTGGTGGCAAAGCACGAAGCATCAGAGACTATCCATGTGCAACTAACAGTGGGTAAAACTGTCTTCCAGTTTATAGCCTGCTATAGACCACCCTCCCAAACCCAGGAACCCCACTCGGCCTTCCTGAGAACACTGGAAAACATGAAGGTCTCTCCAAACACCATTATATTGGGCGACTTCAACTACCCAAACATAGACTGGGAGCATTACTCTAGCTCCAACACCCTAGCCCAAAGATTCCTAGAATTTATAAACTCAAATGCTATGGAACAACTTGTTACCACTCCCACAAGAGGGGAAAACATACTGGACCTGATCATCACCAACATGGGGACTCTATGCTCCAGACCAGAAGTGTATCCCTCACTGGTAAGATCAGACCATAAACTAATCTCACTGGATATTCACATCCCGACCCCACCCCTACCCAGAAAACCACAGTGAAAAACTTCTCTAAAGCAAATTTCACACTCCTCAAAACCGAGGTGGAATCCTTCAAAGCCCCCGGGCCTGTGGAAAATACGGCCCAGACCACAGAATCCTTTATAAACGCATTCAATGAACACCTTCAGGAATGCATGGATCATGCGATCCCAAATAAAACCAAGACCCAATCCTCCAAAGGCAGACGTCCTGTATGGTGGACTCCAGCCATAAACAAACTATACAATAGAAGGAGGAAGCTACTAAATGATAGAGCAAAATCCCAAAAAGGGACGGCATCACTGATCAGTATTAGCAAAAAACTACGGGCACTCATAAAATTGTCTAAGGCCAGCTTCGAGAGAAAAACTGCACAGGACACTAAGGATAATCACAAGGCTTTCTTTAGTTATGTTAGGAACCTGGGTGGTAATTCCCAGATATGCTCAGAATAAGTCCAAAATGACAAAAAATACACTGAACCCACAGACATTGCCAACATCCTAGCTGACAGGTTCAGCGCAAACTTCTCCCCCCCCTCCCCACCAAAAGGGCAAATATCTATCCCAGCAGAGTGCTGCCCCCCTGACATCTCAGATGCTCAGGTAAGAGCCGCCCTCCCCAAAGCAAAAAGACAGCATCAATGGGACCAGACGGTGTCCCGGGCTGCATCCTACATGAACTCCAAGAAGAGCTAAACTCAAACATAAAACTACTGTTCAGTCTCAGCCTTACTACAGGATATGTGCCCAAAGAGTGGCGTACAGCAACAGTGGTCCCTCTCCATAAAGGTGGTGCCTCAACGGATCCTGGAAACTATCACCCCATAAGCCTGACTAGCTTGGTCTGCAAAGCTATGGAAAGGATCATCATGGACCTCATAAATAAAGATATTGGGGACCTACAGACTCTGGATCCTACCCAGTTCGGCTTTGTTAAGGGCAGATCCTGCCTCTTAAACCTGGTTGATTTCTTTGAAACAGTCACCAAGGCCATTGATGAGGGAAGGTGGTCCACACAGCCTACCTGGACCTCGCAAAGCCTTCGATACAATACCCCACTGGCATTATAGATAAGCTCACCAGCTTAAATATAAACCCCTATGTCACTAGATGGATTGCAAACTGGCTCAAGGACAGAACCCACATGGTTAGAATTGCTGGAGCCATGTCAGACTCCAAACCAGTTACAAGTGGTGTCCCACAAGGCTCAGTCCTGGGACCTCTCTTGTTCGGTATATATTTCTCGGAGGTACAGGCAACACGGAAGGACTGTGGCTGACCAAGTTCGCAGATGACTGCAAACTGGGCGCCATAATCGACTCTCCAGCCAACACAAACATCCTCCAAAAGGGCCTCATAGAAACAGACAACTGTTGCCAGAGCCATGGCCTCAAGCTAAATACCAAAAAGTGTATAGTCATCCCCTTTGGCAAAAACAAAGTGCCCATAAATTACCACATAGGTGGTAATCCATTAAGTACAGAAGAAGTAATTAGGGACCTGGGGACCCAAGTTGATAGCAATCTCTCATTTGACAACCACGTGGCCAAAGTGGTTAGAAAAACATTTTATATAGCCCACCTAATCATGAAGGGATTGAGGATCAAAGGGCTCAAACAGATGCCATATGCTGCCCGGTTAAAGAAACTCCAGCTCTACGCAGTGGCATACCGCCTGTTCAGAGGCGATCTGTGCCTGACGTATAAAGCCATGTCCAACCTGGAATTAATGGACATGCTGCACCTCAGAAAATCCAAATCCCATCGAGCTACACGCTCGAGAGACTTGAACCTCAGCACTGAAATAAATAGGACATGCTGGAGGGACAGATTCATAACCCTGAGGCTCCCTTCACTCTGGAATAAAATCCCAGTCCAGGATAGGCAGAGTCCCTCATTGACTCTATTCAAGAGGATTGTTGATGAGTGGATGGGAGATCGTAGGTTTACCCCGGGTATCACTTCTGTGTCACTGTTAGACAGAGGCACAGTATACTAACCTCGAAAAAGAGCATAGCAAAATAAATTTAAAATGGGTGGCGAAAGCCAAACACATTCTGGCTAGGCTTATAAATGCCCTAGGGCAGATAGCCTAGTATGAACCTATGAACCTATGAACCTATAGTCAATTAGCATGTATTTGAATAAAGAAAAAGATCCTCACTTTCGGATGTTGTTAGGTAAATTGTTACAAGTGGAGATATTTCTGAGAAGGCTTTTTCTAATACAATAAGATTAAAGGGTGATTTTAACAGAGAGAGGCTGTCATGTTGGAGGTGGATAATAAATAGGGTAAAAGTTTGGATTTAATTTTGACTATGTGGCAGACAATAACTGAGGAACAACACTTAAAGGTTAATCTATTTAGGATTATTCTGATGTCACAATATACAGAACTGAAGGGAGGAGAATAGATTTAGTGGGAAGATCGATATAATAGGGGAAATTCACGGGTGTGTACCAAGAAATCAAACAATAGACTGACATTGCAGTGAAGAGTTTTCTGGGAAAAACCTATAATAGGTATATGGATGGAAAGACAATTAGGTACTTCCTGGAAGGGAGAGCAAAAGGAAATAGAAAGGAAATTAGGTGGAGTGGGAGAAGATATACATAGGTGTAGTGGAGAATTTGAAAGGAGGTGTTGGTGGAGGCTGGCTCTCTTTTAAAGAAATTCAGGAAAAATATGGTATAAGAGAAGGAGCTAGGTTATTTCACATAGGGCTTTTTGTGAAAATTCTTGAAGAAGATGCAGGCAAGGATGGAAAGTGAAGATGTGAGATAAAAAGTATAGGGAATATAAAGGGAAAAGCCAAAGGAAATAGGAAAAAATATGAAATGATAGGAAAAAGACAACGAAAGATGGGATAGAAAGAATATAAAAGAGTATGGGAAAAAGGACAGCCCAGATGAAAATGGGGGAAGTTGAAGAAAGTGTGGCTAAACTGTCTAGATAGTAGATGGAAGACTATCTCTGGGAAGAAGTGTTAGGCATAATTAGATTCTTGAACAGGGTGGACCCAATTGGAGATGATTATGTCAAGTTAGCGCACAGATGATACAGAACTCTGGTAAGGGTACACAAAGAGAGATGGGCTCAGACAGCAGGATGCCAGTGGTGTGATATGATAAATGCAAATTTTATATATATATATATATATATATATATATATATATATATATATATATATATATATATACACACATATAGGTTTACTATCATAATTTCAAATCCAACTTCGTCGACTGCACTATGTGTGAACACGGAAGGTTGAACACGGCAATGTCAAACTTCAAAAGCAAGCCTAGGAACGGGTTTTAACATGGGTCAAGATAGGGGTGAGGTTTGTAGTTCAGCAATAGCAGTGAACACCTATTTCGACCCATGTTAAAACCATTCCTAGCTTGCTTTTGAAGTTTGACATTGCCGTATTCAACTTTCCATGTTCAAACATAGTGTGGTCGACAGAGTTGGATTTGAAATTATGATAGTAAACCATATATATATATATATATATATATATGTGTGTGTGTGTATATATATATATATATATATATATATATATATATATATATATATATATATATATATATATATATATGGGTCTTCCTGAGATGGACTCATTTGGTCGAAAGGCAGATTTACCCCCCTCCCCAGTGTTGTGTGACCCTCAGCCCCCCACATTGGGGGGTGTGGGGGGTGAAGCCCCCCACATAAAATTGCTTGTCGATCAAATGAACTGTCGACCAAATGAGTGTCGATCATATGGCCTGTCGACCATGTGATAGGGATCCATATATATACATACATACATATGTGTTTGTGTGTGTGATGGGCATATCTGGAGCAAGATATGTTAGAGGAAGATGCCAGCATCATGGCAGTTCTGTCTGTATGGGGTTGTGACCACAAGTAGGAAGTGGCTTCAAGAAAAAAATTTGGAACTGCAGCTACAGTTGGGGGGGGGGGGGTTGGAGGAAAATAGTAACAGCATGGAAAGAAGGGAGCATAGTGGAATACACAAAAGAGGGGGTGATACCATGGATGAATAAGGTGGGACTAGGGAATAGAGAGTGGATGATAAGATGATTTAAGAATTGAAAGAGATGAGGCAGTACAACAAAAAAGTACACAGAGGAGGTGGAAGATGAGGAAAGAAAGTGGTAGTTATTATAAACTGGGAAAATATTTAAAGGATAAGATCTATACAAGGGAAATAAAAAAAGATGCAATAAAGCTAGAAAAACATTTGAAAAGCTACAGGGGATGCAGCAACAAGAGGTGAAAGGACTTGAAAATGGGATAACAGACATTAATAGAGGGATAATAAGGAAGAGCATTAGAAGAATGTGAAGAAATAGCTCTTTTCTGTTTAATTAATTCAAATCAAAAATATCAACAAGAATTGCAAAATAATGCCAGAATTTCTGCCTCCAAAATATGCTTGTTTCAAGACCAGAGTTCATAAGGGACTATATCTCCTAATGGTGCTTACAAGTCTTCCTCTCTTCTGAGAAAACTTTTTTTAAATACAATCTGTATTTAAAAGAACATCCTGGCCTAGAGTAATGGATGTGACTGGGTTTGTTACCCTATTGGTGGATGAAGTTTCAGATCTCAAGCATCAATTCCTGGAGTTCCCCGAGGTTCCCCAATCAGCTCCTTAGGAAACCATTGTCTGTGAACTGTTCCAGAAGTGACACCCTCATTTGGGGTAATTTAACCCTTTCAATTCCCTGAAATTCTCAAGGTTCCAATCGTCTCCATAGGAAACGATTGTCTGTGAGCTGTTCCAGAAGTGATACTCTCATTTGGGGTAATTTACTCCTTTCAATTCCCAAGGTTCCAAAAGGCTCCTTAGGAAACCATTGTGTGAGCTGTTTCAGAACTGACCCCCTCTTTTGGGCTTATTTACCCCTTCTTTGAGTTGGTGCAATTATGGAGTTGGTATATAGAAAGTTGGAGGTGTGGGGGGGTTGCAAATCAGGGTGCAGACGAGCTTACTCCTCTCCAAAAAACACTTAAAGTTTGTTTCTGGGTAAGTGCTTTTTAGGGATTAGAATTTTGGGATTCTGATCATTGGGAGGGGGGCAGATTCATCTTCTTTGACTTGCAGTGGAAGCTACTGGGTAATATGGTTTACTGCATTCTTTTAACTCTGTCTCCTTCCAAAAGGCAGTAGGACTGGATATCTGGATATAGCAATTATAAAATTGTTCTACGTAGAGCAACTAAGAACCATTTATATAAACAAGGAATAGCTGAACTGTTTTCTGTTCTAGTCTAGTTAAAATATGATACTCTGGTCACAATTAAAATTATTGTAAAATAATTAATAAGAAGACGCATTTTGTTTGAATTTTACCAGCAAAGGGCATAGTCTGTACTGAATAAAGTACTGTGGAAATATATCCATATATATAGCTTTGCCAAGTATTTTAGCAATAGACAATGGTGGGGGGGGGGTGTTAGGCTGTGCATCATTTACTTTCGAATACTGGAATTAGACCATGAGTGCAAAGCCCAAGTGGACTAACAACAGCACAGACACATCCTTACCGTTCATTACTGATAACAGAAACACATGACTACCAATGATTACTGGGTTTATACCTCAGCTTAGCTTTTTCAAGAAAGATGTTACTGGTATGAAGAGTTCATTGCATAAGTTTTGGGGAAGAATACTTTAAAAAAATTTTACCTCTCTTTTTTTTTTTTGTAACATGATTTTTATTTGCTTGATTTTGAATGTGTTTTTGAGTGCACTTGTTTATTTCTTCTTGTTTTCTTTTCATTATGTTACTTTAACATAGAGGAGTATGATCTGGTCTCTGATCATAGCCAACTTATTACATGTCACAGACGTGTGTCAAAAAATGCAGTTCAAGAGTGCTACACAGAGAAGATTGAGAGGTCATCCTTGGGATCCATGTTGCCAGCAATTAAAAATGGTTATGATCATAACTACTTGTAGTGCATAAAGTTTTATCTGCTTCATGCACTACTCATTGCAGAAAAAAAGTGTAGGATCACAAATACCCACGACAATGGTTTAACAATAACATAAACTCACTTTGACAGATTGGAAAGTTTTAAAGCACTAGGAGCAGCTATACAGACAGCGGGTGGAAGTGACACATCTCTCTGATAATCAATAACTTTAAAACTTGATATGACACTTCACTCTGCATACATTTGTGTGGGGGTTGTGTGTGTGAGATAGCAAAAGTGCATAACAGCTTTTAAAGCTGTGAAAATGCTTTGTACACTTTTCAGAGGTGGTTGATTATGTTATGGCATGAAACTAAAGCTTAACGATGCGGAAAGATGATTAACAGAATCTCATTAAGCACCTTCCTTTCATCATAAAGGAGTTAAGAAGGTTTACTTTTCCCTGACTTTGTAGCATAACTGAAGCGCTCAATGTACTACATTATGTTTGCAGTTAGTAAAGGAAAGACATGAAACATTCCCCTAAAATGCAAATAGACAGAAGCATACACAGATAACAAATAACTGTCTTTCGGCTTTTCCCGGTTAGGGGTCGCCACAGCGGAACTCCGGTCCGCTAATGATTGACAGTAGATTTTTACGTGCTGGCACAACCTTCAACGAAGGAACACCCATTCACACATGTCGACACACAGAAGACACTCTAACTGAGAATCGAACATGCAACGTCTAACGATGAGGCGACAACGCTACCGCAGCACCACCATACACTTGCCAAAAACATGTGTACTAAATTGCTAGATTTTTATTCTACATACAGGTGCTTCTGTTACAAAATTGGTCCTCATGTCAGTGTAAAAGGTATTTTTTGTGAAGTCAAAAACATAAGTGCACTAACAGTGTAGTTGCTTTTTCTTTTGTTGAACTTTTATTGTAAAGCCAAAAACTTGTGTACACTGAAATTGTAGCTGCTTTGTACAGCGGACTCCATGGGAAAAAAATAAAGTTTTACTGAACTAGTGAGCTTGACTACAGCTCTTCAGATAAAAATGCAGCTACTGATAAACCTTCAACATCTCTTCTCAAACCTTCATCAACAACTGTCCAAAATAATGAATCAACCATCCAACTCAGAATCCCAAAACCCACTGAATCTTTGACAAGACTCACAAGGGAAGACAAAATGGAGACTTACTTGGTAGCAGAACAGCCACACTACATGACTATGTTTTCCCTTACAAATGGTTTGATCTACAGGATAACCAAATATAAAGAACAAATGTTGAGCCTGTTATTAGATCCAAAGCCTTTTAGAGAACTTTTGATAAGATTAGCACTTGTACATATTTTTGATAGTAACTTAAGAATGGATAAGAAAAAACTTAGGATTTTACTAAGCTTGATGTTATAAAGGACATATAAAATGTCTGTGCAGCTTGCCCTATAGATCATAGGACAACACCCAGTCAAGGTTAAGAGTTATTTGATAACCTTACCAATTGTGGAAGTACCATTTGAATGAATAACACAGGACATTGTAAGTCCACTTATAAAATCTAGTAAGGGCAATCAGTATATCCTGGTAATCAATCACCCGTTATATAACATAATTTTCTGAGGACCTGAGACAGTACTTCTACAAGGAGTTAATGTAAAGTCTGCTGCAGAAGAGATGGTATTGTGTTTTTGGTCCCTAGAGTAGAGGTTACTTGAGAAAGTCTTACTGACCAAAGCAACATGTTTATGTACAGAGTAGTGCATGAACTTCATCAGTATTTTTAAGTGAAACAGCTAAATACCTCTGTATGACACATGAAGATCATTACACTTGTTAAAAGCTTTAATAAAACTTTAAAGTCCATGTTATAAAAGGCTGGGACTACATTGGTAAAATTGGGATGACCTGCTTCCATAACTTGTCTTTGCTCTAAGAGAATCACCCCAAGCCTCGGCTGGATTCATACCATTAGAAGTGATACATGGCAAATATCCCCATGCATATTAAATATAGCAAAAGAAAAACTGGAAGAAGAAAACAACACATTCAGAAGAGTGAAAGATAATTTAATAGACATACAGAACAGGTAAAGGAAATAATACTCAATGCACAATTTGTTAAGAGTGTATTTCTTTCCATGGGTGAATGATCCCCAAAGTTTCATATGTTAAAAAAACATGGCTTAATAGTTTTGCACCCTCTGTGGCATTCCTGTCCTAGTTAGCTTCCTTGGTGTGTAGTATAATATAGCTGAATGAAAACTTTTTTTTTCAAACACCTTTACTGAATTATCCCTTGTGATACAGGCAAATTTTCATTCAGATAAACGTAATCAAACTATATTAACATGAATATTATGCTTCACATATATTGCGATATATTATAACCTAAGCAATATTACATAAATTATTCATTTCCTGCCCTTTTTTAAACAAGAAACATCTTTATTAAACCATAACTTACTATATAGGCAATTATACATTTATATAAATGAAAACAAACCACACCAACACAATCCTAGTTGCAAGCATTTACATCACAAACTATACCGACACACTCCCAGTCGCAAACATTATACATCACTTATATTCTACCCAATCTTTCTCACTCAAACATTACATAGCTCATTTGAAATCTTATCGCACTTTCTTTAGGAATGTGTCTCTTTATTATTGCATCATTTTGCCTATCACATCTGAAAGTTGTTTGCCTAGGACAACACATAGCAAGGTGCAAGTAGCTCTTTATTGTTATTTCACACCTACTGAGGTCAAAAAGCTATTCAGGCAACTAAATGACTTTGTGATGTCATATAAAGCTTTATTCTTTCCTTCCATGGGGACATATACCCATTAAATCTTTTGCGGTCTGAAAGTGACTAAACCTAATAATCACTGACAACAATTTCACTATTTAGCTGAGCTTTGCAGGCCAGGAAATATGACTCTCTGTCTGACTCTGGGAAGGAAGACGGGACCTGAAACTAACGGAGTATAACTTTTGAAATGCTATGTTATAGTTAGTGGTTATTTCTTAATCCTTTTTGCAATAACTTCTCATAGGTGGTGTTACAGATAAGTAGGAAACACTTATGTAAGAGTCACTGCAAAATCTCATTGACATTTTTACTGAGGATTCTAAACCTTGATTATTTCTCCCTATTTCTATTCTAAGTGAGTGGGACTGTGATCTGACAAGATAAATTAAGATAAATACAACACTGTTGTCAGTTGTGCCATCACTGTGCATTATGGAGAAGTACCTTTCCTAGAAAACAAGATCACATCATTATGTCTGCTGATAGCTCAAGCTTGCATTGTGTAGACCTTCATTGCAAGATTAAAAAATATAAATTTTTTCTAGATACTGTCTGTAGTACTCCTTTAAGAACCATAATGTATACATCAAAAGTGAACATGAAAAGAGCAGAAGAGGCACTATAGAAAGCATATAACAAAAGTGCTTGTTTCAGGAAATTCAAACCACTGCTGAAACAAAATTCCTTGCAAGTGGCAAAAACATTTTGAAATTTTTGAAAAAGTGAAGTAAATTATAGGGTGAGACAAATGGGAAAAAGGAAGCCAGGACTGTTATACCACACAAATGTTCTGAAACCTTTAGAGACATAGTGAAATCTTTGTAGTAATTTTATTTACATATGCAGTTAAGGCTCATACAGCATGTCTGAAAGTCGGAGTTTCTGAGACATTATCTATTTCTAAAAAAAAATTATACAAGAGAACAAAAACCAAGGATGCACCAACAGCTATGTAGAAATCCAAAAATTATCAGCAGACAAATCCAAGACGACAACAGCCAACGATATATTCCACTTTTTATTGACAGGAACAGAATAAAATAGTAAGCGCTTTCACATCCTATGATGCTTCTTCAGACTTCAATAATATTCAGTGAAAAGCCACTCTTTAAATACAGCTTCTTTGCACAGCTTAATCACATAACAAGCAATTACCTATTCATGTTTAAAGTGCCTGTGCCTAAAGAATTCAGTAGTACTTTGAAAGTAGATCACTTAACCCAACATTATGTGCATAACAAAGTGCAGTTGAAATAACTTTGTAAAAGTGTTGTTTCAGCATTATTCATAAAACACATATAAGCCACTCTTTAGATACAGCTTCTTTGCACAACATAATCACATATCAAGCAGTTAACTAATCATATTTAAAGTGCCTGTGCCTAAGGAATTCAATGGTGCTTTAAAAGTTAATCGCTCAGTACAATATTATATGCATAACATAATGCAATTAAAATAACTTAATAAAAATGTTGTTTCAACAATGTTCATAAAGCACATATATGACAACAAATGTATTTCATCCTTTGAAGTCTTCTTCTGAAAACTCCGTTAAACTTATCTGTCATTGACCAAGTTTTATAAAATTTTGTCTATATAAATTAGCTTATTGAAAATATATAAAAATAAAATGTCTAATAGAAAAAACTATGATATCTAGTAAAGAATATATGCCGTTTATAAAATGTCTCTCTAAAAAAAGCACATAAAAAAATCAATGTTTTTTAGCAAGCTTATTGTGTCTATATACAAAACTTCAGTGTTTAAGTGGTCTGGCTGCTAAGAATGGTTTTAGTGAGATCTTCTCATTTAGACCATGTTTATGGGCTTGCAGCCTAAGGATCCACTTGTTTTCTACTTCCTCTGTTCTATTTTTGGGGTTCCCCAACCTACTTGTCCTATTCACTTTTTCTAACACCCTAAATCTAAAACAATGCGTTAGACCATTTTCTATTACATGTCGTGCCAGTGCATTGGTGGTATTTTCCTTGTTTATAGCATAGATGTGCTCTCTTATGCATTCACGTAACGTTCTATTGGTTTTTCCAACATAGAACGTTTTGCATAACTGACATTGTGCCAAATAGACCACATCTGTAGTTTTGCAATTGGCAAAACCTTTAAATCTATATGTATGCCCTGTATAAGGGTGTATGAAAGTTGCTTCTTCCGCTATGTATTTACATTGATTGCATGCATTGCAAGGAAAAGTGCCTTCCTTCGATGTCAAAGTAGAGCCCCTATGCATTTGTTCATAACATAGAAGCCTATTCAAGGATTTCATGTTTCTATAACCTATGCTCGGCTTCTCGCTCACTAAGTTCCTAATTTTGTCATCGGCTTTCAATAATCTCCAATTGTCCTCCAAAATTTGTTTTATATGTGTGTTTCTATTGGTGAAAGGAATTACTAACCTATTTTTGGTTTCAGTATTGCTAGTGGTATTCTCATACCTAAAATCATTGTCCCTATTGAAAAATGGGGTACCTTTACCTGCTCTATGTATATTGCCCGTCTTAATGGCTTTCTGCACCTCAGTTTTTTTGTATCTTCTAGAGACAAAGTTGTCTAGCAGTCTACTTTGCTGCTGATAGTAAGTTGTGTCTTGCGTGGTTAGTCTCGATGCTCTAAGGACTTGGTTCTGTACTATGTTGGAATGTATATGTCTGGGATGCATGCTGTTTCGATGTAAAAGGCTATTCCTCCAACAGGACTTCCTATGTAAATCTGTATCAATCCCATTGTTGCCCTTAGTTAACATTACATCCAGAAATTCTATCATCTGATGTGAATATGAACATTCAAAAATCAAGAAATTGGTCGTGCCATTGATATATTCAATAAATTCCATCAACTGTTGTTCAGTTCCCCCCCATACAATAAAAACATCATCCACAAATCTATTGTAGTGTTTGAGACAATGGACATATATCAAATTCTTTAGTACATATGTTGTTTCCCAAAATGCCAATACCAGATTGGCATAAGAATTGGCACAGGGAGTGCCCATGGCTACTCCCTTTTTCTGTAGATAGTAGCCATCATTGTATAACAGAAAATTGTTTTCAAGCACTATGTCCAATAATGTCATCCAACAGATGACATTGTTGTTTGTAATGTGGTTCTCAAGCAAAAACAGCCTAACATATTCTATTCCTATAGTATTAGGAATGGATGTAAATAACGATTTTACATCAAGTGTAACAAATAAATCATCCTTTCCAATTGGTGTAGCTCTATTGAGACTTGCTAGGTTCTCAAGGAAATGTTGAGTGTCCTTGAGTATGTGGCTGGTGTTGTTAACTATTGGCTTGAATTTTTTATCTAAATATATAGATAGAGGTTCTGTCAGCCAGCCTTTGCTTGAGACTATCGGTCTCAATGGGGGGTCTGACGGTTGTTTGTGGATCTTTGGTAATCCCCTAAAGGTGGGAACTAGGGGATTTTCTACTATAAAGTATTTATACATCTCAATATCAATGACATTACTTAGTAGAAGATCATACAGGTGACCATGTACACCCTTGATTATTTTGTTTAATGAACTTCCATCTAGTGGATGATAAATGTCTCTGTCTGATAGCAGAGACTCTATTTTACTTACATACATCCCTCTATCCATCACAACAATAGCTCCCCCCTTGTCCGCTTTTCTTATTATTATGTCTTCATTCTTCTGCAGACAAAACACTGCTTCTCTTTCATCCCTAGTCATATTAAAAAAATCAGGTTTCACATCATTCCTGCTGTATAGTTCATATAAATCACTTTCACAAGCCCGTTCAAATGCCTCAAGCATCGGATGTTGTGGAGGCACAAATGTTGATGTTGGGTTTCAATGCCTTCCTCTGTTGCTCGTACAGTCAGAGGGTGAGAAACATTCATCTACACACACCACCCCCCCCTCAACAATGAACACTGCAAATAGAGATGTTCGTGCCAAACAACCGACGGTGGAACTACAATCAGATGTTAGAGAAGACGAGGTGTTTCTAGAATCCGAAGGGGTTTCATCTGAAGGGTTTCCATCTTTTCCGCTTCCCATCAAGCCCATAGACAAACGGACTTGGTCTCCTTACAATCAGAGGAAGAAAAGGAAAAGCACCGAAGAGATCTACGAGCAACAGAGGAAGGCATTGAAACCCATCAGCATGACCTAGTCCTCAACATTTCTGGGTATGTTTTAAGCGAAACTGAACTTTCAGTATTAAACAAGGGCCTGGGTTTCATACCATCTGGCTTTGTAGATGTTGCTGACATAATTGTAGACATAAAGCTATTTACAAGAAATATAGGCCTTAAAATGTTATTTGGAGAGGCCACAAGTAATGCCGACAATGGCAATATTAACATTTTCAGGAAACCATCAACATTTGTGCCTCCACAACATCCGATGCTTGAGGCATTTGAACGGGCTTGTGAAAGTGATTTATATGACGTGAAACCTGATTTTTTTAATATGACTAGGGATGAAAGAGAAGCAGTGTTTTGTCTGCAGAAGAATGAAGACATAATAATAAGAAAAGCGGACAAGGGGGGAGCTATTGTTGTGATGGATAGAGGGATGTATGTAAGTAAAATAGAGTCTCTGCTATCAGACAGAGACACTTATCATCCACTAGATGGAAGTTCATTAAACAAAATAATCAAGGGTGTACATGGTCACCTATATGATCTTCTACTAAGTGATGTCATTGATATTGAGATGTATAAATACTTTATAGTAGAAAATCCCCTAGTTCCCACCTTTAGAGGATTACCAAAGATCCACAAACAACTGTCAGACCCCCCATTGAGACTGATAGTCTCAAGCAAAGGCTGGCTGACAGAACCTCTATCTATATATTTAGATAAAAAATTCAAGCCAATAGTTAACAACACCAGCCACATACTCAAGGACACTCAACATTTCCTTGAGAACCTAGCAAGTCTCAATAGAGCTACACCAATTGGAAAGGATGATTTATTTGTTACACTTGATGTAAAATCATTATTTACATCCATTCCTAATACTATAGGAATAGAATATGTTAGGCTGTTTTTGCTTGAGAACCACATTACAAACAACAATGTCATCTGTTGGATGACATTATTGGACATAGTGCTTGAAAACAATTTTCTGTTATACAATGATGGCTACTATCTACAGAAAAAGGGAGTAGCCATGGGCACTCCCTGTGCCAATTCTTATGCCAATCTGGTATTGGCATTTTGGGAAACAACATATGTACTAAAGAATTTGATATATGTCCATTGTCTCAAACACTACAATAGATTTGTGGATGATGTTTTTATTGTATGGGGGGGAACTGAACAACAGTTGATGGAATTTATTGAATATATCAATGGCACGACCAATTTCTTGATCTTTGAATGTTCATATTCACATCAGATGATAGAATTTCTGGATGTAATGTTAACTAAGGGCAACAATGGGATTGATACAGATTTACATAGGAAGTCCTGTTGGAGGAATAGCCTTTTACATCGAAACAGCATGCATCCCAGACATATACATTCCAACATAGTACAGAATCAAGTCCTTAGAGCATCGAGACTAACCACGCAAGACACAACTTACTATCAGCAGCAAAGTAGACTGCTAGACAACTTTGTCTCTAGAGGATACAAAAAAACTGAAGTGCAGAAAGCCATTAAGACGGGCAATATACATAGAGCAGGTAAAGGTACCCCATTTTTCAATAGGGACAATGATTTTAGGTATGAGAATACCACTAGCAATACTGAAACCAAAAATAGGTTAGTAATTCCTTTCACCAATAGAAACACACATCTAAAACAAATTTTGGAGGACAATTGGAGATTATTGAAAGCCGATGACAAAATTAGGAACTTAGTGAGTGAGAAGCCGAGCATAGGTTATAGAAACATGAAATCCTTGAATAGACTTCTATGTTATGAACAAATGCATAGGGGCTCTACTTTGACATCGAAGGAAGGCACTTTTCCTTGCAATGCATGCAATCAATATAAATACATAGCGGAAGAAGCAACTTTCATACAACCTTATACAGGGCATACATATAGATTTAAAGGTTTTGCCAATTGCAAAACTACAGATGTGGTCTATTTGGCACAATGTCAGTTATGCAAAATGTTCTATGTTGGAAAAACCAATAGAACGTTACGTGAACGCATAAGAGAGCACATCTATGCTATAAACAAAGAAAATACCACCAATGCACTGGCACGACATGTAATAGAAAATGGTCTAACGCATTGTTTTAGATTTAGGGTGTTAGAAAAAGTGAATAGGACAAGTAGGTTGGGGAACCCCAAAAATAGAACAGAGGAAGTAGAAAACAAGTGGATCCTTAGGCTGCAAGCCCATAAACATGGTCTAAATGAGAAGATCTCACTAAAACCATTCTTAGCAGCCAGACCACTTAAACACTGAAGTTTTGTATATAGACACAATAAGCTTGCTAAAAAACATTGATTTTTTTATGTGCTTTTTTTAGAGAGACATTTTATAAACGGCATATATTCTTTACTAGATATCATAGTTTTTTCTATTAGACATTTTATTTTTATATATTTTCAATAAGCTAATTTATATAGACAAAATTTTATAAAACTTGGTCAATGACAGATAAGTTTAATGGAGTTTTCAGAAGAAGACGTCAAAGGATGAAATACATTTGTTGTCATATATGTGCTTTATGAACATTGTTGAAACAACATTTTTATTAAGTTATTTTAATTGCATTATGTTATGCATATAATATTGTACTGAGCGATTAACTTTTAAAGCACCATTGAATTCCTTAGGCACAGGCACTTTAAATATGATTAGTTAACTGCTTGATATGTGATTATGTTGTGCAAATAAGCTGTATCTAAAGAGTGGCTTATATGTGTTTTATGAATAATGCTGAAACAACACTTTTACAAAGTTATTTCAACTGCACTTTGTTATGCACATAATGTTGGGTTAAATGATCTACTTTCAAAGTACTACTGAATTCTTTAGGCACAGGCACTTTAAACATGAATAGGTAATTGCTTGTTATGTGATTAAGCTGTGCAAAGAAGCTGTATTTAAAGAGTGGCTTTTCACTGAATATTATTGAAGTCTGAAGAAGCATCATAGGATGTGAAAGCGCTTACTATTTTATTCTGTTCCTGTCAATAAAAAGTGGAATATATCGTTGGCTGTTGTCTTGGATTTGTCTGCTGATAATTTTTGGATTTCTACATAGCTGTTGGTGCATCCTTGGTTTTTGTTCTCTTGTATACAGCTCTTTTTATCCAAGGTTGCTTCACTCAGTGGTGAGTTTCTTTTACTGCTAAAAAAAATTATATTTGAGAATAAAGGCATATTTTTAGAGTTGCTTGTTAGAGCCAGTTTAATCCAGCACAACACAGATGAAGTACATTTGAAACTGTGCAGAATACCATAATCTTAGCAGTACGCAGTTGAGACAGGTACAGATAATGCTTAAACTACAGCTTATAAGTCTTACAAAGAGTAGAACAATCCCATTGTACTGGCCTCCAAACTTTCTGGGCCTATAAGGTTCTGCAATTAATTTAGAAGATTAAGTAGCTTATCTAAATGTTGATTCGTATCCCTGGTTTCAAGTGGGCAAACATAAAAAAATGGACAAGACTAGATTTCTGTACATACTGGACGTAGTCAAGTGCTATTAGCAAATTACAACAGACCCAAAAATAAGAAAAAAAGCATTTTCAATATTAGTTGAACTCTTCTGTTACAGAGCCCTACCTTTTAATCTCCACAGAAAACCTGCAAAATTCTAGAAGCTGATGGATAAAATGCTTTTACCCCCATGCCTGGTGCGCTAGAAGTTTAAGATGTTGCAAGTTAGGCAAGGCAGATGTCTGCTATTCGGGCTTTATAATAGGCTTAAGGATAGTGAAAGCATAGGCCAAGAAAATTAATAGAGTACAAAACTGACCCATGCCAGCAACTAATAAACAGGTTAAACCTTTTTTTAGACAGTGCTGGCTATTATCATAAATGCATTCTTAAGTTTGATATTGTCACTCACACTGTCACTGATCTGGCCAATAAGGCTACCTTGAAGGTTTAATGGACAGTTGAAGCAGAATATGCCTTTAAGTAAAAGTTGTGGTGTGTTCAGAACGAATACTAATAGCTGCAGGTTTTCTCAAGGAATTTGTAATGTAGGTAGATGCCTATAAAACAGGATTAGACACAGTGTGGTTATAGATGAGGATGAGCATCCCATCTGTTACATAAAAAGAATCGTCAACAGTACTGAGATACATTATTTGACTTGTTTGGGTCTTTCAGCTTTTCCCATTTAGGGGTCACCACAGCGGAACTCCGGTCCGCTAATGATTGGTAGTTGATTTTTACGTGCCGAGTTACCAGCCCTGATGCACAACCTTCAACGAAGATACGCCCATTCACGTATGTCTCCACGCAGAAGACGCTCTAGCTGAGAATCGAACCGGACAGTGTCTTACTGTGAGGTGACAATGCTACTACCGCAGTACCACCACCAATGTCTTGTCATAAAATGAGCTCTCTATCACCCTAAGATACTATTTGCTGGAAGGAACTTTGCATTAATTACTGATCTTGCCCCTCTGCAATGTCTTGTCTTGCAGAAAGACTGTAATCCAAAATTATCTAGATCGGCTTTGACCCTCCAACCTTATGATTCAGGATACAACATTGTTCAGGCGACAGTCAGATACAGATGGACTGTCTCAGGCTTGCATTCCATTCAAGAGTGCTAAAACTGAGGATTCTATGGGGGGAGGGGTATGTGGCATAGTGCCTGCTGAGCCTGGAGGATGAAGTGCTCATTGTGGGATTGTGTTGTACCTGCTATGACTGCCTTTATTATATACTGTGTCATAAGAAAAAAACACGGAGTTGGAAGCTAACCAAAATGATGCAAGGCTCTATTAGCAGCTAGTGAAAAGCTGATGAATATTGGGATATATAATGGCCTATATCTAAAGATGAAACCAGATTCCTGACCTTTGGGTCAAGACAGGGTCTTAAACAGGAGTCTCCAGGGAGCTACAGAAGACAGTATAGAAGGTGTCTCTGAACTTGAACAGGGAAAGAAGCAATTGAGAAGATATTGAATCTAACTCCTACCTGTGTGATAAAGCCTGTTGAAAGTATTCCTTCACCTCAAAAAATAAAATGTATAAAGATATACTACAACCTCTGATATGAAGTCCGGAAAGACTGCTGTAATTGGACTGGTGTTTTGTTCCTGTTACTTCTTATGCTTTTTTGCAGTTAAGTATTTTTCCTTTGTCCTTGCAAATATAGATCATATAAGACCTAATGGTTAAGGTGCTTGCCTTACAAACAAAAAGTGCAGGGTTTGAGTCTCACAAGGGATAATTGGCTAGGCTTAAAATGGCTCGCAAGGGCAGTTAGCTTAGTACTAACACACACACATATATATATATATATATATATATATATATATATATATATATATACATACATACACATACATACATACATACACACACACACACACACACACACACACACACACACATATATATATATATATATATATATATATATATATATATATATATATATATATGAAAGGTAATGCCCAGCTATGTACCGAACTGGTAGTGGACGGCACCACCCATACTCTACTGGTGGAAATAGCCAACCTGCTAGCTGACAGATTTGGCACAAATGTCACCCTTCTGTCTCCACCAGTAATACCCAAAGCATACCTACCACCGTTCCTCAGTCTATTATCTCAAAGGAACAGGTCATATTTGCACTCTCACAGGCCAAAAACACGGGTTAAATGAGAATAGATAACATCCCAAGTTGCCTTTTAAACAACCTAAAACATGGCCTTGCAGACCCTCTATGTTCCCCTCATTAACCACAGCCTAGGAACTGCCTATGTTTGGGTGGAATGGAGGGCAGCAATGTTAATCCCTCTGCACAAGGGGGGTCATCAACTGACCCTGGAAACTATAGACCCATAAGCCTATAGACCATATTGGATCTTATCAACAAGGACATAGAGGTAATCTCCAAACTCTAGACCCAACCCAATTTGGATTTGCTAAGGGTAAATTGTGCTTGTTAAACCTGGTTGACTTCTTTAAGAAAGTCACTAATGCCCTGGATGAGGGAAAGACAGTACATATTGCCTACCTTGACCTAACCAAGGCTTTTGTCACAATCCCCCACTCAGGTATTATCAAAAAACGTTCCAGCTGGGAATTAACCAACAGGAAACATAATGTCAAAGTAGTTCTAGCAGAAGACCAGTCACCACTGGTGTACCACAGGATTCTGTGCTGGACCCCCTTATTGTTACTAATTTATTTCTCAGAAGTCCAAGCAAATGTGGATGGCCTGTGGCTGATCAAGTTTACTGATGATTGTAAATTGGGTGCAATCATTCAGTCCCCCAGCGATGTTAACATACTGCAGAAAGGGTTTATGTAGACAAAAGACTGGTGCCAAAGCTACAGATTAAAGCTAAATGCAAAAAATGTATTATTATTCAATTTGGAAAAGCTGACTTCCCCTGCTAACTACACTATAGACAGCACCTCCTCTTAGTATAGACCCAGTGGTACGTGGCCTGGGTACACAGATTGGTAGCAATCTGAACTTCAACCACCAAGTTTCCACAGTGCTAAGGAAAGCTTCCTATATGGCATATCTTATAAGTAAAGGCATCACATCTAGATCTAAAGATGTTATAATTCCATTATACTCAGTCCTCATCTGACCAATAATTAAGTACAATACTCCCTTTTGCATGTACCTCACCAGACACCTGGAACAGCTGGAGAGACTCCAGAGGTTTCTCACCAAGAAAATACAGGGCACCCAAAATATGACGTATGTGGAAAAACTAATAGTCCTGTCACTGTTCTCTGTCTCCTACAGGCTAAGATGTGACCTGTGCCTGGCCTACAGGGCAGTCCTTGAACCTGTCCAAATGGAAATGCTTCACATTTGCAAATCAGATTGCACGAGGGTCACTCACTCCAGGGATCTTAACCTAAGCTGTGACATGAACAGGTCATGCTGGAGAGACAAATTCATCTCCTAGTGACTGCCACTTCTCTGGAACAAGTTCCAAATTCAAGTGAAACAGTGCTCCTCCCTGACCCTCTTCAAATGCAACCTAGATCAATGCATGGGCAACTGGAAATCCACTGCGTATGCTGTGGCCCTATGTACCATGGCAGCAAAGTTTCAGTGCCCATGACGCCACAAACAGCACAACATATGTGTTCCTATGGTAGGGCTAAAGTAGAGTGTGGTGACTCTAATCTGTGGGAACCTGAGTAGCGTGCCAGTGGCCCACTGGGCATGCTTAAAGCATGATACTTTCCTTTCAGTCACATGACTTCCCATAGTGTAGTCATTCCAGCAATGCTATTACTGCCAATGTCATGGCATAATGGTGCGATCACAGCACTCATGCATATGCATGCATGCCTAAGTAGCACTGGACTGCTTCACGCTAAATTCTCCATTCTAGTTACCACCATGAGATGGCACTATCCTTTTTTCTGAATACCCAGTCTGTCTCTCTGAGGTCAGTAATGTGTCATAATGCATATATTAACCAATAAAGTGAAATTATTTTCCCAAGTGGTAGCTGAGGGACAATTTTTAATGAAAAACAGGAAAGAGTTACATTGTAATATAGCATAAACAAACTGGTAAATTTTAGCAAGTAAGTCTTGCCTTTAACCAAGTTTCTTTGCAAAATGGAAAACAGTATGAAAGCTTCAGTAGCATTTACATATTTTACTAACTCTTTGAAGTGACAACCATGCCTGACAACATTAACAACAGCAAAAAATTAAAAGAAAATGTGAGAGGGAGGGTCTGGAATTCTTAAAAGTCTGCCACAATGATCACTTAACAAAACCATGCTTTTTCATCTTGCAGTCTAGAAAATACAAATGGATCATAAAAGCCTTTTCACAGTTTAGAGTAAGTCTTCATAAACTATGGAAGCCAGTGACTAACTAACAGCATTATCACTGTAACTAGAAGCTAAGAACTAGCATTGTCACTGTAAATAAATAGATGAAAAATGCATTCTGTGACTTGACCTTTGACCATCATGTGTTTGCAGTAGTAAGGAAATCATTTTATGTTGAGCAACTTATAATCAAGGATATGGCATCTAGCTCCAAAGATTTTATTGTCCCATTGTACTCGGCCATCACTATACCAATCATTGAGTACAATTCCCCCTTTAGTATGTACCTGACTAGGCATA